>NW_024062390.1:0-71628 GCF_006381635.1 Hibiscus syriacus
AACAACAATATTTAATGCACAAATGATCGATAATTTGGTGAAAGAAATCGAGGTCATCCTTTAAGGGAAATGATCTATCATTTTCATCGAGGAATTGATCCTTTTGGTGAAGGGAACGAGGTCATCCTTTAAGGGAAATGATCGATCCTTTTCATCGAGAGATCAATCTTTTTTATGAAGGGATCGATCTAAAAGTTTTTGAAATCCAAGAGGTGGATCCTTTTTCAAGGGGATCGATCCTTTTGCTAAGAGATCGATTCTTTGAGTCAAAATCCTCTGAACTAAACTTTAAAACACAAAAATAATCGATTATCTTTTTGAAAGTGTTCAACTAAATTGGAAAAAAAATTAAAACATATTTTTCAAGTTAATTTGGACTTTAAATTATTTTTGATAAAATTTTGACAAATTTAATTAAGCTCGAAATTCAATTTACAAATTAATATTTATATCAAAATATTAATGCACAACAAAAAGGAAATAAATATTTTAAATTAAATTTTTGGAGTTTAATATATTTTGATAAAACCAACATTAGATTTACGTTTAAAAGACTAAAAGGAGTGAACTCGAAATGTTCATTGACGATCAACGATAACCTATGATGGTAGCGAGTGAGAGTTGACAGCCGAAAGTTTTATCAAATTCATGAGTTAAATGATATTTTGTTGAATATTTAAATTTAAATTAATATTTTATTTAAAATTTAAGATTTAAATTAAGTCTAATTATATTTAAATTTTTAAAAGTTATAAATTATAATTTAAGTAAACATATTTAAATATAATATGATAACAATAAAATATTCTCATAAATTAATATTTAATTAAAAATATATTAATGCCGTGCGCTCTCCCCCTCTTTTTTTATTTACAATATATGTCATTTTTATAGTTTAAATCAATTTTTTATTCTTTGAATTTTTTAGTTGATGACGGCACCGATTTTAATGTTGATTATCTACCTCAATTATTTTTTCTCTTTGTTTTTAAGTTTTTTAATAAGAATTATTATGTCTTTGTGACACGTTTATTTCTGTCTTTTGGTGGGTTTTAGTTGTTTGGCTGTTTTTTTTCGTTTATCTTTTTTTTTCTTAATGTTAGATTTGATATCGTCACGATTGATCAAGATTACGCTTATTTGAAATCATGGTGATCTTCACTGCTTTGGACCCTCGGATTGATTTGAATACTTGTTTTACGTTCGTGGATAGTTTTCTCACGTCGCTTGAATATGATTTAAGATTTATCAGTGGTCTTTCAGTAGCTTCTATCCCCTTTTTTGGCCCATTTACCGATTCAGTGAGATTTGTTCGTATCTTTATTTTGTGATAAGGAAGCGGTGGCGGATTGATGAACGTTGCTCTTATTGAAGAATCAAACCTAGAAAGCTCTAGACTCGATGAAGAACAAATGTGATGAATATGGGAAGGTGGCAGCAGTCGCTAGGATTGTTTAGGGTTTCTTTTATGTACTGGAATCGAGACAACACGATTAGAATAAAATAAACAAAAGATAAATAAATGAAAGATGAAATAAGATAATAAAGAAATCAAAAGATCTCCCTTATGAAGGTGAACGGTAAAGATGATTGATGGTGCGGATGGATTTGTGGAAAAATAGATGGATAAGTGTCCTATCGAGCTCTCCTAGTCGCAATGAAAAGGCAAACACGATAAATGGCTCTAACCAACCCTCCTAGTCGCGATGAAAAGGCAAATTGGAGTGTGAAGATAAATCTAGGTCACAAGAACTTGAAAGAACTCCAGGAGAAGAAGCTTCGAAGGCACAAGGCAATCAGCACTTGCAAAAACGAACTCTTGTTGTATTATTGATCAAAGAAATCTGCTTTACAAAGTTGAATGAAGCCTCCTTTATATAGGGGCTGAATTCTAAAGGTCCTAAATAACTAAAGAATAAAATATTAATAAACTAAACATGTTTTAACCCTAATTCCTAATAAAACTAATAACTAAAAATATTGTTTTAACCCAACCTTAATTCCTAATAAAATAATAAATCTGATCCTAAAAGATAATTATCATCCTATATTAATTATATTACAAATAATCAATAAATATTGAAAATTCGTAATATTTACAAAATAACGTATTAATCCCGTATAGGATTTCCTGCATGCACCGTCTTCAGTAAAATGACCATATCTTGAGTTCCCGATATCGGATTGATGCGATTCAAGAACCGTTAGAAAGATAAGACAGACGTTGTATCTCCAGAAGACATGCCGACCAAATAATATCAGGATCCCATTCAAAAAGTCGTCTCAAGTGTGCTGCTGTTCTGATCTTCTTTTCCAAAGCTTGGACGAGTGGATCATTTGGAAGAGTTATTACTTCTTCCTTTGATGTGAACCTTGTGATGCATGTATCATACTCCCTTTCTTCAAAAAGATTCGACCTCGAATCTGAAACATTAAAGGGAGCAACATTAGAATAGTTTAATAATTCATTCACATTATGCTTACCGAATAGATATGCTTTGAATCTTCGAGACTTTGTTCTTCTAATAGGTTCGAGTAGAAACATTAGTCCAAAGAAGCATGTATTATGGACTCTGGTGCATGTATCATTCCCCCACTCCTCAAAAGGATTCGTCCTCGAATCTGAAAATCCAAAAGAAAGAGAATTAGATGTGTTGAAATAAAAACTTGTGAAACATTTACCAGGATCAATGTGATGTGTCTTTATGCATTTTAGTCGAGGTTTCTTCTTTGTAGGAACTGATTTCTTGTAGTCTTGAAATCCTCTTTTGCATACAAGTCTTGTAATCTGATGTTTTGTTTGAATTTCAACATGGCGCCGGTCACTGTTGGCTTTCTGTATGATTATTTCAGATAATTCTCCATGGTTTTATTCGTGTGTGGCGAGAATGAGTGTTTAAAAACCATGTCAACTGGTTTGTTAACGTAATCCCTTAAGTCTCCTAAGTGTGGTTCATGAATTAATGATTCCCATGAGGAGATTTGTGGACTGTATAACCTGTTTAGTTGGCAAGGAAACTCATATACAAGATAAAGCTCATTAAAAGCACTTTAAATGTATGGGTAAAATATCAGAAATATCCGAGTTATCGTGATATACATCTTTGATATGTTCAATTCTCGGAATAGAAGTATGAGTTTGATAGGTAAGAGTATACCTTCGTGGTAGTGTATCGTCTACTGTGTTTTGCTTACCTCGGTATGTTACGCACTTAAAGGAGTTTGTGTTTAGTATGGATGACAACTTCACGAGCCTTACCTTGTAAGAAGGAGAAGAAGTACGTTTACAATGTCATTAAAATGAGTAATAATATTTACCTTTGGACTCTCGTAATCGTGACTCTTCATTGGTATGGCATAGTGATTAGGGCTTTCAGGTGGTAACCCGTCAGGAGGGTCACCTAGCACTATTCGACAACTCTTGGCGATGGAAGATGGTGTGGTCCGTCTCGTGTTGCTTTTACTTTCTCATCATTTACATGGATTCTCTGTGCATGAACTATAAAGCCTGAAGAGTTGTTCAAATCATATTTCGTCATTATGATGGCGTCACGACTAAGGCTTTCCTGGATGTAGCCTTTTTGTAACAAATCCAACTCTTTGGTTTCTTTCGAGATTGTATGTTTGACGAGGTATGATGGAACCTTGAATTAGATTGATTTGGCATTGTTTTCCTCTTTTTAGTGGTAATTCGTTAGGTAGATCACCTAACACTTCTCGAAAATCCTGTAAAAGAGATGAAAACACTAGGCAAATCCTTGTTAATGTTAGAAATCGAAACAATTGATTCCCTAAAGCGAACAAGGATGCAAGGTTGTTTTGTAAATAAGGTTCTCTCTCAATTCTTTGTGCTCACACATAGATTTTGAGTCACTCTTTTCTTCTCACATTTAGGTTCACTCACCACATGGGTCATTATTCTTTTGGCTTTTATAACTAGTGACCTCTTTTGCTTTTGCCTCTTTCTCAACTTTTTCTTTTTTGCTTTCCCTACCTCCTCACAAATTATCATTTGATCTTTAGGGACTGGAAGTGTGTCATTCTTTGCTGGTCGTTCTTTCTCCTTGTCAGTTTGTCATCTCTTGGCTTTTTTAGAGAAGCTGGAGTAGAAGATGGAAGATTGAAGGATTACCTTGGTAAGAGGATGAGTACCTAGGTAATGTTCACTGAATCTAGATCTCCTTTGGATTTGTGCTTCGATTGTCATTGCTTTCTTTAGTGCGTCTTCAAGGTTTTTGTACCCTTGTAGATCAAGAAGATCAATGATGTTTGAGTTTAAACCGACGATGAATCTTGACACGGTGACCTCTTCTTTTTCGGTTATGTTAGTCCTATTGAGTAAGGACTGCATCTCCTTGTAGTAATCTTCAACTGAACTTCTACCTTGTCGAAGTCGGTGTGTCGTTGTTTAACTTCTCGTGTATAATGTGTCGGTAGGAATCGGTTCCTCATGGTTTTGTTTGAGGTCGGTCCAAGAAGTGATTGTTGGAATTTGGAAGTTCTGGATCTTTTCCTTGTTTGCATCCACCAAGTTCGAGCATATCCTTCAAATTGTATGGTGATCAGGTGAACTTGTTTAGCTTGGGGGCAGTCATGGTATGCGAATATGAGATCAACTTTTCCTTCCCATTCGATGTACCTGTCTGGATCGTTGTCTCCTTGAAAGACGGGATCATGAACTTTGGTTTTGTAAAGAGTTTGGGTGCTTGGAAACGTGGTTGTTCTTTCTCGGGTACCAAAAGTTCAGCATTGTTGGTCTTGGATTATGGTTTGGTAGTTTCAGTTGTGGTTCGTGTCGTTCTCTCACGATTTCATCAAATCTTTCAACTTGAGTCGTGAGTCGGGCAAGTGTGGCTAAGATAGCCGTAAGTGTCTTGTTGTTAGTGTCGCCCATTATGAAATCATAACACTCAAAGAAAATTTTAAAGTAAAATAAAAATAAAATAATTCAACAAAGCAAGAAACCTCACAAGTCACTCCAAGAAAGTAACACAACGAGAGGCAAGTAAGCCGATCTTGTACTCTTTAAAACTCACTTTACCAAGTAGTCTTTCACAGTTCGTATTGGAGTTTGATTACTAGCAAAGGCGATAAGAAAAACCTAAAAGCTCTAAGAGGCCAAACAAAGGTTAGACTCCAAGCGAACGAGAATGCAAAGAAGGAAGAAGTATGCAAACTCTTTAGTCCTACTAACACAATGAAGATAATGTGTTAGATAATGTAAAAGAACAATAACAAGGAAAAACAAAAGAACTTAAAGCACTAAGAGTCAAAGAAAAAAAAGAACCAACCCAGAAACCTGGAAAACGCTGGATCAATTTGAGCAACGTTTTTGAGGGGGTTACCGGTGTCAAAAAATTCTGGAAAAATTCTTGAATGTCTTTTGATGCGTCAAGAAACCACCTGTAAAATTTCAGAACCAAATACCTTCAGTAGTATCCAGTAGACTCTGTTGAACGTTGAGTCCTCAAACAATCTGTTTTCTTGATCGCTTTGTTCGAAGGTGTTGTTGATCTCCAAAATTCTGATTTTTTGTTTGAATGATCTTAAATATATGAATTTTCAATCTGGAAATTTTCACCACGAAATTCCTCCTGTAAAATTTTCAAGAAATTCGACAAGATTCTAAACCGAATCTGCCGATGAAACTTGAATGATGTATTTGAAGGCTCCAATGAACTCCAATTGGGTGAAATTTGGACTGGGGTTTAATCTTAGAATGAATATGATATATGGATAAAATCAGCCCTAAATACCTTCGTTTTGCAATTTTTTTAAATTTTGGATTTTTTGGCTCTTTTTTTGTTTTTTTGCCTTTTTTTTTTGCCTTTTTTGTTTTTTTTTTGTTTTTTTTTGTTTTTTTTTTGAAAAAAAAATAGCAAACTAACAAGAAGGATTTAAATCTAAATTAAAATTAAATAAAAAGAACCTGAAACGCTGAATCTTTTGTGAACTAGCTCCGTTGGGGTACCTTGACGATTTTGTGTGCAAGAACAAGCAAGATTGCTTGTTTCTTTCCAAGAATCGGCCCAAATCTGATACCAATTGATAAGGAAGCGGTGGCGGATTGATGAACGTTGCTCTTATTGAAGAATCAAACCTAGAAAGCTCTAGACTCGATGAAGAACAAATGTGATGAATATGGGAAGGTGGCAGCAGTCGCTAGGATTGTTTAGGGTTTCTTTTATGTACTGGAATCGAGACAACACGATTAGAATAAAATAAACAAAAGATAAATAAATGAAAGATGAAATAAGATAATAAAGAAATCAAAAGATCTCTCTTATGAAGGTGAACGGTAAAGATGATTGATGGTGCGGATGGATTTGTGGAAAAATAGATGGATAAGTGTCCTATCGAGCCCTCCTAGTCGCAATGAAAAGGCAAACACGATAAATGGCTCTAACCAACCCTCCTAGTCGCGATGAAAAGGCAAATTGGAGTGTGAAGATTAATCTCCCTCACAAGAACTTGAAAGAACTCCAGGAGAAGAAGCTTCGAAGGCACAAGGCAATCAGCACTTGCAAAAACGAACTCTTGTTGTATTATTGATCAAAGAAATCTGCTTTACAAAGTTGAATGAAGCCTCCTTTATATAGGGGCTGAATTCTAAAGGTCCTAAATAACTAAAGAATAAAATATTAATAAACTAAACATGTTTTAACCCTAATTCCTAATAAAATAATAATAACTAAAAATATTGTTTTAACCCAACCTTAATTCCTAATAAAATAATAAATCTGATCCTAAAAGATAATTAATCATCCTATATTAAATTATATTACAAATAATCAATATAAATATTGAAAATTCGTAATATTTACAAAATAACGTATTAATCCCGTATAGGATTTCCTGCATGCACCATCTTCAGTAAAATGACCATATCTTGAGTTCCCGATATCGGATTGATGCGATTCAAGAACCGTTAGAAAGATAAGAGACAGACGGTTGTATCTCCAGAAGACATGCCAACCAAATAATATCAGGATCCCATTCAAAAAAGTCGTCTCAAGTGCGCTGCTGTTCTGATCTTCTTTTCCAAAGCTTGGACGAGTGGATCATTTGGAAGAGTTATTACTTCTTCCTTTGATGTGAACCTTGTGATGCATGTATCATTTTGTTAGAACATTTTGATTTGGATTTTTAAGATTTTCCTTCTTTGGTTCTTGTGTGATATTTGTGCCTAGTTTTTGTGTCAAGGGTTATAGAAAAATGTCCTAATTATAATTTAGTTTATGTTTACGATTGTAATTCTAAATATTTTTTATTTTTAATAAAATTAATGTCTTTCTATAATTAATATATATATATATATATATATATATATATATATATATATACTTGACAATCTTATATCCTAAATATGTTCTTTTAAATGTAAAAAGAAACAGTGGGTCATGGAAATAGGAAATCTCAAATGATCGGTTCTTTGCTAAGCTAGTCATTGGGTCTGTTACTTGGTTACATTCACGGGGAATAAACGGGTAATTACTTGGTTTTGACGTAAAATAAAAAAAATATTTATTTTCTCAAAAAAATAATTATTTTTAAAAAACCATTTTCCAAAAATTCGAAACAAACGAATGTATAAAATATATTTTATTTTACATTTATTCCATAGGAAAAAATGTTTAGTTTTATTAGGCTTATAAAACGGGGGAGCAAGTGACTCGTTATCCTCAACTAAGAATACACGAAACTTCTGAAAACAATGGCAACGCCAAGCCCAGATTCATCCTCGCACAGCAACCTTAGCTTTAGCCGTAACCAGTCCTCATCTTCTTTGGGTTCGACCAATCACAAACCCCACAAAGGAAACCATCCTGCTTGGGCACCCTTCGACCAACTTTTATCAGAGCATGGCCAAGTCGAAATCCAACACTTCAAGCTCTTGCATCGAATAGGCTGTGGCGGTATGGGAAATGTATATGTTTGTGAGATTAATAACACCGCCATCGAATCCAACCATCATCATCCCCACTGCCTTTATGCTATGAAAGTGGTCGATATGGACCAACTCAAAGCTAAAAAGAAGTTACATAGACACGAAATGGAGAGGAACATTCTGGGAATGCTCGATCATCCCTTCCTTCCGACACTATACGCTGAGTTCAATTTTTTCCAGTACTCCTGTCTGGTCATGGAGTACTGTCCTGGTGGCGACCTGCTCACTCTTATGCAACACCAACCTGATACCAGATTTCCTCTCCCATCTGCTAAGTAAGTCCAACACTCGAACTCCAACGATAAACTATTTGGTTCATGTAGTCGCATTTTTACGTTTCTTTAACGACATAGAATCACATTCACTGTTGTTGCAGATTCTATGCAGCTGAGGTGCTTGTAGCATTGGAATATCTTCACATGATGGGTGTAATTTATCGTGATTTGAAGCCTGAAAACGTGCTTGTTCAAGAAGATGGTCATATTATGCTCACGGACCTCGATCTCTCCCTTAAATGCGACGTTTCACCAAAACTTTTGAAATGCAATGCCAGTAGTATCGTGGACAAGTACTACTCTCATTTATCATTGCCTAACAAGAAAAACAAGATGAAACATTCTTCTTCCTCCTCTCCGAGTGCTAGTGCGATACTACTAGCGGATATTCAGAAACCGGAGGTCCAATTATGGGCGGAGCCGACCGATGCTCGATCGGGTTCGTTCGTGGGCACACGAGAATATCTAGCTCCGGAGGTGATAAGGGGATTAGGCCATGGGAATGGTGTAGATTGGTGGGCATTTGGGGTATTCTTGTACGAACTATTGTATGGTAAGACACCTTTTGAAGGTGAATGTGCGGCGACAACCATGACAAACATACTTGGGCAACCTGTAACTTTTCCCAGGATTTGTAGCGGTTATGAAATGGGGAAGGCACATGATTTGATAAGGAAGCTACTTGTGAAAGATCCAAACAAGAGAATGGGAAGTTTGTGGGGTGCTGTTGAAATCAAGAGGCATGGCTTTTTCAAAGGCCTGGATTGGGCTCTAATTAGATCACTTCAGCCTCCACAAATCAAACATCCAACTCAAAGTTGAGTTTAATTCCCAAAATCCGATCAGGCAGAGGCCAATTTACTTTTATTAAACCTATTTGTTGTGAACTAGTGGTGGGTTTTACCTATAGTGAAAGCTTAGAGATGTACTTGTGTATAAAACATACAAACTAATACTGCCTTTGTACGAAAATAAATTAGGCTTCAATTACTCGTTTCCTCAATGGGAGAAGGAAACTAGAAGCAACGAACAACACGACAAGATACTGGGAAAGGGAAGTTCATGTTATAATTTCCAAAGGAAACTTCCCCTTAATTACTTGAATACGACATAACTTATTATTATTTTTATCGATAATACACTTCTGTAATAATGAAGAAGAAGAAGGAGCCGTTTAAGTATACATGCAACATAGTTATTAAATTTTATATAAATATATGATATGCTTATTAAAATATGTTGTGTTTGTTATGCTGTTTACTACTTTCTTAGAGTAACGTATAATAATTGCACGAATCAAATAACTTTCGTAGTAAAAGAATTATTGTCATTCCTTGAAGATTCGATTTTGAGCACCATAGATGTCTAAGGTACAAGCATTCAATGTCCGGTCATGATTATCAAAGCGTTGGAAGTGAGAATCTAAATTAAGTGGGCTTGACATAAAGTTGGGTCTGACTTCTCTTCCATAAAACTTCAATAAATAGGCCGACAAGGTTTGATACATTCATTCATGATTCTAGATTCTACTTGACCCGTGCACACCATGAAAATGAGACCTCCCCTGCTCTTCTATTTTCACAAAGCACGGTATTTAAGAAACTATGAATTCGTTTATAACTTCACTTGAGGTATACTTAAAATGGATGTCCCTCTATAATAGCGGTCTGCTAATAGTAGTCTAATATCGACCCCTTCCCTTTTCCAGATGTGGCGTGCATCATCTTACTTAACAGGTCAACCATGTCGGCATCCAACTCCACTTTTAATTTCTCAACTGCTCAACAGATGAATTCAAAACCAATACTACATTTATATATAATTGTTTCGGAAAAGAAAAAAATATCGTAATGAATAGAGACGCGAACAGAAAGCAGAGCAAAATGAACAAAAAGGAGGGGGACTAATGATGAGGATGAAGTTGGGTGGTGCATGGGAACGAGATTCCCAAGGCCAATCCAATCATGCACCACTTCGCTTTACAGTTTGCTCCTTTACCCGTCTTCAATAGAATGACCTAAGCAGGCGCAGAAAAGAGAAAAAAAACAAAAACAAAAGGATGGTCAAAATGAAAGCCTCGAAGAACATCAATATCATCACCTTCCCACCTGTCTTTATTGAAACTCACCATTTCCTCTTCTCTCTCTTTTTCATTTGCCTTTCCTTTTCCAACTTCTCTCCTCTAAAAATATCAAAGTTATAATCAAAATATGTGCATGCATGAATTGTATTCCATCCACCTGCTTCTTTTTTCTAATATTTCCCACGTCTCATCAATCAAAATATAACCAAGCTTGAAAAACCTAATCACGTTATTTAAGCTTATACTTATCATGAACACATGCCATTCCAGCAAGCCTATAAAAATCATTTAAGGACTCCACTAAACCTTATAATTTTCCCTAAATTTCACTAAAAAATTAAATATAAAAACGTATATTTCATTAATGGAACAAAGCAATGATTGATACCTAAATCAATAAATGGAGCTTTAAGTACAAAAAAGGAGAATAATAAAATATAAATGTAAAGCAACAACAATTTTACTCATATTTTGCTGACTGTTGATTCTTCAAAGTATAATTGAAAGAGACATGACCTAAATAATTGAGATCTTTCATTGCCTACGTTCATTTTTCATAGTATTCCTTAAATGACAGGAAATGCTAGGTTCATTCTTCATAGCATTCCATTGAACAGAAGTTTTGAATTAGATGTGGTGTAGTTATAGGGTGACAGGATCTCCTGTTTGGTTTTTGGTGCATTGGGCTGCCCTACATGCCTCTCCCTCCCTCTACCCGAATCAACACCGTCACTATCCCGCTTGAGTTTGAGTGTTTTACTGTTTGTCACCAAAAGAAAGATTGTTTGAACTCATATCACCATTATAAAAATGTTTCCCCATTTCCGTATCACACACATTAAATTAAATCCTCGTTAGTTCTATCCACAAACGTAAGATGCAGATTCAAATCAATCCAAAGGTTTAAAGCAAGAAATATCATCATGATAACAAATAAACGTCATCTTAATTAGTCGTGTCGATGTTAAATCCAACCCTGAGAGGAAATATAAATGAAAATAACTGCCAAACGACCAAAAATACCAAAAGACTGAGAAAAACGTTCCACAAGGTAAGATGTGGATCACACACATTAAATAAAGCCTCGTTAGTTCTATCCACAAACGTAAGATGCGAATTCAAATCAATCCAAAGGTTTAAAGCAAGAAAGATCAACATGATAACAAATAAGCGTCATCTTAATTAGTCGTGTCAATATTAAATCCAACCCTGAGAGGAAATATAAATAAAAATAACTGCCAAACGACCAAAAACTACCAAAAGACAGAGAAAAACGTGTCACAAGGACAGAAAAAAAACGTGTCACAAAGATAGATATAAACATGTCACAAAGATAGAATTATTCTTATTAAAAAACTAAAAAAAAATACAATCGACGATCAACAATCAACATTAAAATCAATATATTTGCCGGCTAAATTAAATCAAAGAAAAAAATTGGTTTAATCTATAGAAAAGGACCCTAAAAAAAGAAGGCGAATTTATTGAAAATTTCAAAATTTTCCTTCCATTGGAATCATACCCAGAATTTTCCTTTATTCTTTCTTGCTTTATTAGATTTTTATATATTAATATAATTGTTAGTAGTATTTCATTTATAAAGGCTAAATGTGAAGAACACGAAAAAGTAGCATACACAGCTAGCCCTCCGTTTCTCCCCTTTTCAGTGCTCTAACCATTGTATATAAAGAGCCGTTGGTTGAGTCGTTTCTTCAAGTACTCATTCAAGCCCCATTCTCTTATTGAAGTGAGAGCTATTATATTTCCATTATTCTAATTAAGGTACAACTTCAAATCTCAATGTTCTGTTTTCGGACATTGTATTGGCCGCTGAGTTAAAATGCTTTTGTTTTGAATTATATTGTAAAGATGAGCAGGCCAGGAGATTGGAACTGCAGGTCATGACAGCACCTCAACTTCCAAAGGAGGGATTCGTGCCAACGCTGTGGGGAATTCCGTTCATCTGATCATTTCGGCGGTGGGAGGGGTGACTCCTCCTTTGGATTCACCACAGGCTCCGACGTCCGACCAGGTGACTGGTACTGCACTGCGGGGAACTGTGGAACCCACAACTTTGCTAGCCGTTCTAGCTGCTTCAAATGCGGTGCATTAAAGGACGACTCTGCCGGAGGCTTTGATTGCGACGTCCTGCGTTCTAGAGGAGTCGGTGGCGGTAATCGATCCGGGTGGAAATCCGGCGACTGGATATGTACCAGGTGAACATATTTGTATAATAAAGTGACATGTTGTGTAGATATGCGTGACTACGTGTGCACGTTAATGCCCAGCTTTTTCCACCCTCAGTTGTTTCCTTTACATACTATAGTTTCTTTTGAAAGCAGTTGAGTTGGGTATATATTTGAACTTGTGATTCAACCTTTTTTTGTACCAAAAATAACTTAGACACATAGATTTGGTGGATGAATGCAGGTCGGGATGCAATGAGCACAACTTTGCAAGCCGAATGGAATGTTTCCGATGCAGTGGCCCAAGAGGCTTCAGCAACAGAACTTCTTACTAAAAACATGCTATCAAGTTTTGGGTACATTTTCCTTTTAACCTTTGTTTTTCATGCAATTTGATTACAGAATCTCATTAATATATGTGGCTCTCGATTTGATTTTGTAGGTGTTGCAAACCAAGAGAGACTAAAATGATTACACACGTCTTTTTCATTAATTTTTAGGTGTTGCAAACCAAGAGAGACTAAAATGATTACAGAATCAAAACGACGTGATTTTGTAGGTGTTGCAAAATTAAATTGTTTTTATTGGACGTGATTTAAATGGTTTTTATTGGACGTGTGTAATCACTCAAGGAAGATTTAAAATTAAAATTCAAATGATTGCAGACCATGTTCATAGACAAATCTGTTAAGCATAACAAGCTTTATATATCAAAATTAGATTATTAGATCATCGTCTCAAACAATACATTTAGAAACAAAAGGTCAGTCATCCAATATTTATGATCAAACACATGTTCCTCATACACAGACTATTACATGGAAACAATTGCTCACAACCATATCAGCAAATTTAAGCAAACAACTCTGTGCTCACATTCAACTCCAAGTGAAAATATTGGCTGCTAATATGCATGAATGCCCAGATGTTAATGGTAACAGCAATGCTTCAAAGTGAAAAATCAATTGAAATTCACTTTTTACCATCATAAATTCACTTTTTACTATCGTAAATGAATTAACGATAAAGCATTAATAATAAGTAGAAAGAAAGGGACTTACATCAACATTAAAAACAACAATCTCTCCTGAACGAATAGGATCATTCATTACTCATGTGCAAGGACAAAATATCCCCCTGCCTATGATATAATCCTCACTAAGTAAGCAGCAGCTACACATATGGAATCCAAATGAAGACGACTGATCAAACATTCATTCCTACTGAGTGGGCTATAAAGAAAAATCTTATGGGCACAAATATGAGCGAGTATTTGATTGGATCACGTCCAATAAAAACAATTTAAATTAATCAAATCAATGTCATTCAAACTTTATTCAAAATATTATCAGGTCAAATTTTATAAAATTCAAGTTGAGTCAAGTCAATATATTTTAATTTCGATTCAAATTTTGTCAATGGATTAGACATACATAATTAAAACCATAATGGAGAAAGGCAACTCAAGAACAGTTCACGGACTGCAGCCTTGGTCCACAGCTTGGGCAACACCGCAATCCCACAGCAAATGTAACACAATGTCTGAAACATACCCACACACAGGACACCAGCTATCATCTGATAGATGAAGGCGGCACCACTCAGCCTCTCCTTTAACGCAAGCCAACAAAACTGGTGAACCCGTTGAGCAACTTCCAAATTATAGACCGAACTTGATTCTCTGTCTCCAATTTATCCCTCATCATGCCATTATAAGCACTTTTCGCATAAAACTTGACCACTTCCATGTCCCGAGGAGGGTCGGTTGCAGCTAACAGAAACTAAAGCCGAGGTATCCAAGCAAGCCACCTACTTTAGGTTGTTAACAATGACTAGTGAAAGAACTGTGTATACTAAAAAAAATGACTGTCCCTTGTTCCCATATATAATGGGGTAAGAGGGAGGTAAGATAGTAGGTTGTCCCCAACATCAGGTTGAGAGCAACTTCAGTAGAAGACCTCCGAATTATGAAATGCCCTCCGTGGGACTCGATCCCACGACCTTAAGGTTAAGAACCTTGTGCTCTACCAACTGAGCTGGATAGTCATCTCATGTGTATACCATACACATTAATTGGTCTAAACTGATAAATATATTTTGGGGATTAAAACGAAGAGATTCCCATTCAAATACGTGTCGATCCCTGCTTGAAATACTGCTTTCACCACATTAAATAAGGATTGGTCTACATCTCATTAACTCTGAAAAAAGTGTGCATGTCTAATCTTTCTACTTAACGGGATTCATATCGAACATGGCAAATGGTGACCTAACGACCGAGGATCTTACCTAGTGTAAAGCTGACTAAAGAAATTAATGGCCTCCTGTTTCAAGATACTATCATCAAACACCAATCCTCCGAATTACCTAGCGAACTAAGCTTGTTCTGCCTTCTACAAATCAGGGCCTTGTTATGAAAACATTGTGTTCCTATTGGTAATATATAATTTGACCATATAAAATTAACATTCAAGAGTTGTATTTGAGTTTTGAAATAACACCAAGATAGTTTTCTCCCTCGCCTAATAGTCTAATCCGACTCAATTGAAATCTAGAGGATTACTGGACACCTTAAACAAGAAAAACAATTGCATTGCTATTCTCAATGTTATCAGCAAATTTGTATTTAAAAGTATAAATTTACCCCCACAACAGGCTGTAAATACTGGAAGCAATGATTCATTCAATACGCAAAATGTCAACCGTGTCTGCATCTGTTGATGGCCCTTCATTCAACAACCACGTTAAACAAAAAATATTATTCCTCTAATCTCTGAATAAGTTTCAAAACATCAAAACAGTAGATTCCCAGACTGGTGTTCAAATCAGCAAGACCCCAACCCTTTTTCCTTAATTTCCTACATTGTTTACGCAGAAGCAGAAGCCCCCCTATTACAGAAATCAAAGCCGTACCAAATTCCACTGGGAACAACGACATTGTAATAGAATGAGGCAGCTTTGGTATAATAGCCATACACCGTCACACTCTCTGGCTTCCACCCATCATACCCACTCCTGTAGAGGTAAAGATAGCAAACCTGGTACGTGCAAGGACCCTTAATTTGAAATGTATCGGTCGAACACCTTTCAAATGTTCTTGATTGTGGATCATCTAGCCTTGGTGCATACACCTGTTCATTCCAACAACACTCGATTCAATTAAACCCCCATTTCCCAACTTCATGATTCCACTAAGAAAACATATGTAAATGGTTATACCTGATTTCCATAAGCATCGCCAAATGCGAGACTGATCTGATCTCGTGTATAGGTAGTTGAAGAACAGCTTGTCCTTATTGATACCGTGTAAGAGCAGCTCCTCTCATTCTATGAAAAATAACAGTCATTATATTTTAGAGGGTAAATAAAAACAACACATAAATACCGACACTATACATGGGAAGAATTCACCAACAGGAAATCTGTAACACAGAAGTTTGGCTTCCCAGCAAGATTTGCTTGAAACTATAACTAAAGAGATCTAATAATCAAAGCCATGGATGGATGGATGAATAATAATCAGTTGGAAGAAAGAAGCAGAAAGTAGAGATCAATGGAATCAGATTCATACCTGGGTTGCATTGACCTTGAAGGATTCGAGAGGCTGAGGCCGAGGCAATGGAAAGATGCGCTTAGCATCAGCTATGGTGAAGAAGATGAAAATCAAGGGGAGTAAACAGATCACACCTCTCATCATTTTCCTAGATACAATGAATTTTCTATGGAGGAGCGAAAATCTAATATTCTTATAGTACAAGGTCTGTGAGCTTTCGAACAACAAAAAGGGGGTAGTTAAGTCTTTTGGTTGAAAAAAAAATATCAGGGCATCGTGCTGTTTCTAAGCTTTTAATTGACTCTGACTCTGAACCAGTAATGTCTCTTTTTTTGCCCTCATGATCTTGGCAGTATCTGCGTGTTTATCGTCAATCGTTATTTCTCTACGTGTCGATAATACAAATATTTAGAATATGAAATATTAAAATTACCATATCTACTTAATAAAGTTCCATAAAAGAATACGCCAAATGTTCCCACCTCATTCATGTGCTCCAACTTTTTTAATTAATTAATGATATATGATTTATTGATCGACTAATTTAGATCGGATACTATAGAGGTAAAGACGATCCTCACAACCCAATTTGTTCCATTCATAAATGTAATGATTCGAATTATTGATCTTATTTAAGGGATCTAGTACCTCATCCTACTATACCAACCAATAGATTGTTGATTATTTTTTTAATCTGTTAAATTCATTTGCCTCATGTTTGTCTTTATGCTTGCAACGGAATCATTTAGTGTTCTTTTTATAAACATCTGCTTTTTGTCATACGAGATGTTTGAATGCACTGCAAAAAAGCTCACTAGTGAAGGAATTAATCTATTCAATCTGTGTCTTGTTTGCATCATAAACAGTTCCCCTCGTGTCCTTTAAGTCAGAGTTTGAGGGGTTGAGATCCTTGTAAATGGCTCATTCTTATATATCATCAGAAAGAGCCATAAAAATCACTGCTTGAGTTCAATTCCCTGAAACAGAGATAAACAAAATACACATCCCATCGTGGGTTTCAGATCATTGCTGCCTTTCCTTTATGTTCTTCAAATGTTATTTCTTGCACAGAGAAACAAGTCTTGAGTAATTGTTTCGAAAGAATTAAGGGCGTAATGGGTGTGATGGTATAATCTTCCTCTTTATCAATTCAAAACGCATTGATCTTATCCAGTAACGGGGTGAACCCCATGTCTTCTATCGGAACCATTTGAATAAGAACTAACGGGGGTTTATCAAATTTCACTTTTTTCATTAGTGCCTTGTGTTGGATATATGAACCGCAAAACTACACCGTTAGCACTGACTGGAAATATAAACAGTAATTAAAAAGAACAGATTCGTAAACTGTGTCGTGGTATAACCATTGCCTTAGAAACGAATTCGTCCCGATGTGTGTAATCGTTGTAGTAGGCGGATCGTCTGCCGAGATTAACATGGTCGCTCCGAATTCCGTACACCCGAAATCAGAGTGGACTGCCGGTGGTATTGCTCTTTTTATCGGAAAGCACAGAAAGAATAATTGCAAAAAACACTTTGAAAGTGAATTGTGAATGTTGAGAGTGAGTTGAGAAGCTGAATATAGCCCTCTATTTATAAACTAGAAATAGGGTTAAAATCGTCCATAAAATTTCAGGATTAAATCGTTTCTTTTGTAACAGATGAAACGTCTAGATGAACCTGATTCAAAAATAATCCAGGTTCATTGCATCATTGTTCAGCTGTTATAACTCCCGAAATTATATCATGTAACCCATGAAATTAAATCAAATAAGTCCTGATATTAACAACTTGTCTCCTCTGTACAAAGAGGGAAATCAATCCATATACATCTTAACGTATTACCACGACCACGACCACGAGTCGAGCCGAGCCGAGCCGAGCCGTGTCGTGCCGAAACGAGACGGACGGACGGCGGCGGCGGTACGCGAGAGTCCCCATTATTCTCTTTCACTCAACAAAGAAGTGAGAATTCCATACTATAAATACTCATTCCTAATAGTATTTTCAATACTATGTGGGATTGAGCATTACCAACACCTTGCAACACATAAACTTGCGTTGCCATTCGGCCAAGCTTTGGGCTACCTCTGCTCGATGTTTCTTCCCTTCTCTCCCTGCTGGCCTGCTCTGTCTCAAAAGTTGCAATGAAAATTATATATATGCATACAATGAAGATTATATACATGCATACAATGAAGATTGCAAGTTGGATTAAACGTGCAACATTACATGATGCTGTCCATTCCAAACATTCGGTAATACTGCAGAATATGAATATTCCACAATGCTTCTGCAAATGGTTTATGTCTAATTCTTGGTATTATTCACCTTGTCTGCATCACTTTTCCCTCCAATGTATCCCAGAGATCCTAGTTAGATTGCTAAATTTTTATTCTTTCCTAGTAAAATCATGCTAAAAGTTGGGGTCTTTATGGGTAAACATTTTAAAAAAATAGGCTAATAATCTTTTTAGTAAAATTTAAAATAGGATAATATATTAATAAAAACTAAGTACATCACATCACATCAATAACAAAAATAATAATCTTGAGATAAATTAAATCAAAATAAAAAATAGTAGCCGAATTTAATGCCCAACAAATTACGAAATTGAAGCAATATTAGCTTAACCACGCTCAAAATGGGTAAATTATTCTTAATTTTATAAATTTAAGATGAATATAAAAAATTATATGTTCAACGATTTTAAAAAATGTAACAATAAATATTCTTATAATATTCCTAACATATGTGATGTTTAAATTTGAGATTTCAAGACACAATAATAAATATTCCTATAAATTTAACTGTTTAAATTCAATCTCTACAAATAATATCATTCTATTTTATAACCATTTGATGAGTTTAAACTATCTTCTAAAATATAATAAAAATAAATAAAATTGTTTCAATGGGAGAAAGGAGGATTCACAAATGGGAGACACGCGTAATAGTGTCAAAGTCGTGTACAACAAGGTCCTCATTTCAATGATTAACTGGACACGTGGTGCTCAGCTTCAAGCCCAAATGGTGGTTGTTCCAATCTCCCGAGCCTCCATCTGCACCATATATGACGTTTTTCATATGATATTTTTATCCACAACTGATTTTTGGACAGAGAATGTCATTTATCGACAAATCAGATCTCTACAGTTTATGGTTTCTATGTGTCGGAAACATCTGTATGTCGTTTTTCCTATCAATTCCAAAATTTTGGGTAAGGTCTGCAAACGATATTCATGTAAGCCCAGGGGCAAAATGATTTACAGATGTTAAACCAATTGATCAATTAGGAGATTAATCTATGATGAATGATTAATATATCAAGAAGGGATAAATTAGGGGAAACAGACCAATCCCAAAGGTCCAACAGGCAGTATAATAGTAAAATGTTGCAAGAAAGATGGTCGTGAATCATATGTAGTTGGTAACAATAATGGGTAGTTGCTTGCTTTGCGCTATCATATTGTTCAACACCAAGATATATAAAGTAACACCAACCCAACTGACTAAGGGTACCAAACCTTCGATCCGTATGGTAGGTTTTTGTTTCTTTTTAACAAGAGAGTGGTAGGCATGGTTTTCAGAACCGGACCGGTTAATGAACCGGTCATGCTATCGGTTCACTGGTTCAACCGGTTGAATCGATCCGACCGGTCGGAAGAACCGGACGACGTCATAATTATTTAAAAAATTAAATAAAAATACCAAAATATTTAATAAAAAATAATTTTTTATATCACAAGTCATATTCAAAGCAAGTCATAACATATATAAGTTAAAAACCATAAAATCAAGTGAAACAAAATGATTCAAATTAACTACAACATAATATTTAAGGTAAAACATATTAAATAATAAATATAATTATATGACTATAATTAAAAAATAAATTTGGGGTTAAAAAAATCATAACAAAATGATATTGTTTGGTTTAATTTTTTTTTTAAACAATCAAACATGGCTAAGAAACATAGAAGAGCATCCCAAAAGTCTTAAGAGTAAAAATATGAGAACAAAACAATCTCACATTGCTAAGAAACATGGAAGCGCATCACAACTAACTTCTATAAATAATAGAGGTAATTTGACATTCAAAATCATAGAGCCTTTTGGTGAGCATTGAGTGAACTATTCTTTCACTTCAATCAAGCTCGAATTTTAGGCTTCAATCGAGCTTCTAATTTTTTTTAGTTCAAGCCTTTTTGAGTTCAAGTTTCAATATTATATTTCTAGTTTGAGTTAAACTTGATAATTTTTAGCTTGTGAGTTTGAGTTGAGTGGAGCTTAATTTTAAAGTTTTCAAGTTCGAGTCGAGCTCAGCAATACTCGAGTTCGACTTGGCTCGTTTAATAAACGACGTTGTTTGGTTTAATTTTTTTTTTTAAAAAAAAACAAAAATCTCGGTTTTTCCTGGTTTTTCCCGGTTTTTTCCGATTTTCAGCCGGTCTGGTTCGAACGGTTCAGCGGTTCTGGCCGGTTCACTAATAACGGTTCAACCGGTTTAAATTAAACCGAACTAAGAAACGTTTCCCGATTAAACCGATTGAACCGACCGATCCGATCTGATTTTCAAAACAGAAGTGGTAGGTGATTTGACTAAAAAGATTAAAATTATATTATAAAAGAAAATTCAACGAATTAATGATTTAAATTATATTAAAAGTGTGAAACTTTGTGGGTCTGTTCTAAAAGTCCATGAGCACTGTGTTGACCCAATGTCCTGCAAAATTTCCTCCCACCTTCCCTTTCCACATTGCCTTTTCCGTGTGGTGCACAGATTTTATAAAATGCCAAATCCCAGACCCAACTCCATTAAAAAGCTACGCAAAACCCAGAGAACTCCAAATTCTGACGCCTATTTATCTTGGCTTACTTTATTTTAAGATCCGAACCCCTGCAGCCTCCATTGCACTGTTGTGTATATATAAACCTCATTACCCCACCTTTCTGTTTAAAAAAAAGATCCTACACGTTTCTGGGGTGGATTCTTCCATGTCTTCAGGATTATGTTCGCAGGGTGGTTTGGTATTGGCAACTGCTATGGTTGTTTCCAGCGCCGTGATTTTCCTTGGGCTTTCAAGGAAAAAATGTTTGCCACCTCCTAAGCAATCTCTTCGTTCTTGCTTGTCTTCTTCAGGTATATTATCTGTATATCCTCATGGATTTTTTTCCTTAATTACTGAATTATGTTTTTTTATTAATTGTCGGTGGATATTATCAGAGGGGAAGAGAAGGGACAAAAGAAAGAAGAAAGTGCAGTTTGCCGAGAATGTAAAGGAAACGAATGGTAACGGAGAAAAGTACAGGAAAGAACAACGAAAGAAGTTTATTGCAGAAACAGATAGATTCTGCAGGAATGAAATGCCTCCTAATAGGATTGCTTTATACAATGGAATCCTCAGGGATCGTGTGCATAAAATGCAGAGTTCGTATTGATTCTTAATTTTTAGCTGCTTCTAAAATTCTTTTTTTCCTAAAAAAAAATTATATTTTTGTAGAATTTAAGTTGCCAAATTATTGGTTTTTAAAATTACACAATATCAAAAATTAATGGTTGCGGAATCATATACATAATTAAAGCAGGATAATAAAAAAAATGAAATTACACAATCGACAAAAGCAATAGCAAATTGGCATAGCAATACCGACTTGAATGTTTGATTGTTTCCATTTATTCCGACCCACAATATCGATTTCCCAGGATTTAGTTAGGAAAATTGTGGACCAAACAAAATCAAATGGACTGCGTTCCTTATCTAGCAGTCTATTGTTCACCGGTACCATAATTTTCATACTAGAAATAAGGGACATAGTACAGCCTTAGT
The DNA here is from genome assembly GCF_006381635.1 of Hibiscus syriacus. Lineage (NCBI taxonomy): Eukaryota > Viridiplantae > Streptophyta > Magnoliopsida > Malvales > Malvaceae > Hibiscus > Hibiscus syriacus. The sequence goes on from NW_024062390.1 coordinate 21,877, forward strand.
GAGAACATTTATTAATGTTTAATTCAAATTGTAGGCGTGTAATCTCGATACATGTCGACCCCACCTTCACCTCTTTTATCAAACCAAACTCGACAGTGTTTCAAATCAGAAGGGAAAGCGCTTCCCCTACGATATTGAACAGAAATGTAAGGATGGCAACTCAACCCGAATTCAACGGGTTTTGATCCTATCGACTTAGATTTTTTTTAATAAAATTTAGGTTCGGGTCGGATCGGGTTTAAGGTGGAAAAAATTCGACCCGACCCGACTCAAATTATATATAATTATACCTTATATATTTAGGGATAATTACAATAATATCACTCTATATATAATTTTTTTCAATTAAGTCATTGTTTTTATTGAATAAAAATATATTTTTTTATTATTTCGTTTCGGGTCCGGTCAGGTCGAGTTTCTAAGTCATATATTCGGGTCGGGTCGGGTGAAACCTTAATTTTGTCGGGCCGGGTCAGGTCACAGGTGGAGGACCCTTTCTTCTCGGGTCGGGTCGGGTGGCCCAAAAACCCGACCCGACCCATTGACATCCCTAGCAGACATAGTGCAGCCTTGTACCAAAAACCCGACACGACCCATTGACATCCCTAAGAGACATAGTGCAGCCTTGTATTAGGCCCCTACGAGTCTTGAATAGGCCGGATGGAGACCCATTAACTATCACATATATTGATGCAGTCCATAAGCATAATTGAACCCAACTACGCCACTTGGCACCAAAGCCCATCTTTTGTAGGATTAAATCCAAGAAGGACCAATCGACCATATCATAAGTTTTTTTTTTGTGTGTCGAAATCCGCCTTGAACATGATTGCTTCAGATTTGCCTGCCCAACCACATCTTTAATGCAATTCGCCAATCTTCTAGATAAGATGCATGTTTTAATTATTTATCTTCACATTTATTAAATAATTTTAATGATAAAAATAATATTATTTTTAACAAAATCTAAATTCAAATAGTTGTATATGTATAGTATATGTCGTCAATGAACTAAAAAATATTTTAAATAAATATTATTAAAAAATTATGTTTATCTTGTTATCTAGGACTTAATAATATTACTTTAGAATAACTTTGATTAGGTCTCACTCACCATTAAATTTTAAAAATTAATTGAACTAAAAGTGCATTTATAATTAATGTTAAATAGGTAATTTTAAAATAAATATATTTTAAAATTAATCACTATATCTTTTAAAAGTAAAATTAAAGGAAGCAAATCTAGATTTATCCATTTAATAAATGTATATTTTTTAATAGCTCAATGTTTTAATACCTCATAAATTCAATTTAACCGCTGTTCAATAACTCAATGTTTTAATATCTTAATATAACATGAATATTATTAATTTAATAAATGTATATTTTTTTAAAAAGATTTATCCATTTAATAAATTATATGATTTTTTTACATAATTAATAAAAAATAAATAATGTGCTTATGAAGGAATTTTGTAGCTTTATAAATTGGCTAAATCCACGAGATAATGTGTTGGAATTATTTATTTCACGAGATAATGCTATCTCCATATTATTTACTGAGATAGGATGAAATCCACAGTACAACCGTAGGTCGCCATGCCGTCCTCGCGAGCTGTTGAAGGTCGCCATGCAATCCAACCAAGCAAGGTCGCCATATAACACATTATTAACTCAGCAATTAATTGTTGGAACATATTATCTCGTGAATTTATTTTTCCCACAACATTATCTCGTCAGTTTAGCCTTTATTATTCATTTAATTTTTATTTTTAAATATTAAGAGTATATTATAATTTTCTAATATTATTTTTAGAGTTAAAAGATATATCATGTTAATATTAAATATTTTCTAAAAATTATAAAATGCCAAAAAAAAACACGTTATCTTTTGTATAGTTAATTTAAATAGTCAATTATTTTTTAAAAGAATTAAGTATGATTTTATATATTTAACTATAAACTTTCCTCTTTCACATGACCTTAGTATTATTGATTCCAAAAGATATGTTTTTTTTATTTAATTGTGATTTTTATTATTTATTATTATTATTATTAACATGTTACTCGATGAGGTTAAGGACCAAAACATAATAAGTGAATAAAATTTAATAAATTAATAATATAAGAATTGACATATATTTTTAAAAAATTAATTATGATAAACGATTAAAACTGAAATAAAAATACCCAAACAAAATAAAAGCGGAGTTTGTACTTTATTGGCTTGTCGTCATGAAGGAGTAGAGATTAGAAAGAACTCGAGATCGATTAAGTTAAAGTTTTATAAATACTTGATTTAAGCTCGAGCTCAACTCGAGTTATTAACAAACCAAAATTAGTTACTTGATAGTCGTCTCGAAAAGCTTGTGAGCAATTCGAAAATATAATAAATTAAGATATTGTATTCTTAAAAATAAACTATTAATAATATTAACATTTATGAATTGATATTAAAAAAATAATATAAGATTTTTATACATTTAAAGTTCAGATTCGATTTCGAGTTTAAACTTTAATCGAGTTAAATTTAAGAATTTTTTTATTTCATTTTTTTTTCAAATCTTTTACAAACTTTAATTTATATTTTTGAGTTCGAATTTAGCTTAAAAAATTTAGTTAAACTTCATTTTTAAGTTTAGTAACTCGAACTCAACAGTAGTTGAGCGCAAGTCAACTCATTTACAGCACTAAATTTAATTATGAGTTTGATGCTAGATAAGTAAAGAAAAATGGTATAAGGGAATAGTTCAACCTCAAGGAAGCTTAAACTAAACTTTTTGGTCTATGTAATATCCATTGTTTTGAAAATCGGATCGGATCGGTCAATTCAACCGGTTTAACCAGGAATCGTTGTATAGTCTGGTTCAATTTAGACTCGTTGAAACATTACTAGTGAATCGGCCGGAACCGCTGAACCGTTCAAACCGAACCAGTTGAAAACCAGAAAAAACTGGGAAAAACTAGAAAAAACCGTCAATTTTGTTTTTTTTAAAAAAAATTAAACCAAACGACGTCGTTTGTTAAACGAGCCAAGTCGAACTCGAGTATTGCTTAGCTCGACTCTAACTTGAAAAATTTAAAAGTAAGCTCAACTCGACTCAAACTCACGAGCTAAAAATTATCAAGTTCAACTCGAACTCAAAATATAATATTGAAACTTGAACTCGAAAAGGCTTGAACTCAAAAAAAATTTAAAAGCTCGACTGAAGTCTAAAATTCGAGCTTGATTGAAGTGAAAGAATAGTTCACTCAATGCTCACCAAAAAGCTCCATGATTTTGAATGTCAAATTACCTCTATTATTATGTTTCTTAGGCATGTGAGATTGTTTTTAAAAAAAAATTAAACCGAACAATATCATTTGTTATGCTTTTTTTAAACCAAATTTATTTTTTAATTATAGTTATATAATTATATTTATTATTTAATATATTTTACCTTAAATATTATGATTTAGTTAATTTGAATCATTTTGTTTCACTTGATTTTATGATTTTTAACTTATATATGATATGACTTGTTTTGAATATGAATTGTGATATAAAAAATTATTTTTTATTAAATATTTTTGATATTTTTATTTAATTTTTTAAATAATTATGACGTCGTCTGGTTCTTCTGACCGATCAAACCGATTCAACTAGTTAAACTAATAAATCAATAACATAATCGATTCGCTAACGGACGCGATTATGAAAACCATGGTAGTATCTGCGTTTTCATCACTTCTTTTTCTTTTTTAAGAGTACTTTTCTTCCTTCAATTTGCCCAAATACTGGGAAAAAGGATTGAGAAAAAGAAGAGGAGGAAATTAAGATAATAAAAGAGAAAAATAAGATTCAACAGAGGCACAGTCAGTGAAGGGCTACTTTTTAAGCAGCTTGAGACACCGAATAGAACAAAGAAACCAATTTGACACTATTTTACAGGTAAATTTGTTTTCTCTTCAACAAAAAAAAAATCAAATATATACTTTTTTTTGGGTGCTATGTCATTGGGTTTTGTTCCATTTCTATAAATTCGATTACCTTTTATTTCCTCAAGGTTTGATCTTTCATTCAGGAATCGGATTCCCATTGAGCTGCAGATCTGTTTTAGCTTCTGGGAGTTCTGGTTTTGTATATATGGGGTATGTTTTCTGGGTTTCTCCCCTGTTATGATTTTGTTGTTTTTTGTAGCTTTTTATTCAATTATTTTGGTTGGATATGTTTGTAAATTGGAATCCTCTTCCACTGGCTTGATGTAGGCTATGAGTGGAGAAAACTTTCATTTTTTTTTCAGTTGCCTAGAAATTTGTATGTGTTTTGTGTTTGCAATTCACTTGTAAACATTTTGGTGTAAAGTACTGAATCCCATTCCATGTGGGTATCAGTTTCATCCAGACCTGTTTTTCACCTTACGGAATTGCATGCTCATTTGGTTCTTTAATTACGATTCTGCTGGATTTACTGTTGATCATATATTTTTTTCTATAGCCATGTCTTTGCGGAACATTTTGGTTTTGTTTGAAACTAAAAGTAAAAGTTCATGTATTTTTTGATGGATTTAAGTTATTCACTTTCCAAATAATCACAATAAGAAGTTACTAGTTGAGGAATATTGGATGTAGTCATTAAGTTTATGCGCTTCTTATCAGCATTGGTAAATTGCAAAAATTTCTAATGTTGTGCAGTTTTCTATTGTAGCAGACAACTTTTTTTTAAAGTTAACATGAATGATTTTTCACTGAGATTGATAAGACATGGTATCATAAGGACTTCATGATTGCCTACCACGGTTTCAGTTTCTAATGTGTTAAAAGTGTCGAAGGTGAACCCATTGTTGTGGAGTGTTTATCTTGGCAACCTAGCTGAAATGCTGGGTTGAGTTTAATCTGTTGAGTTTTCAGATAAGCTTCGCTTCGAATAGTGTGCTGATATCACAAAGAGATGTATTGCATGCTATTTATTATAGTTGACCTACCTATAATGCGATCCCTTGAATTTATGTTAAATATTATTTGATATCTTATAGATGAGCTCACTAGCAGTGTTTTAGGCTCAGCTTTAGAGTTTCGGGTGGCTGGTACTAATCATTTATACCACTGTTTGTGATTTGCAACAGAGCAGTGGTTGTCTAGGATGCTGTAAGAGGCCAATTTTCAATCCCTTGGCGAATGAGTCATCAAAAGGATTAAAATCTCAAGGACAGACAGTGACTAAACCCAGTATATCGGAAGGTTTCTGGACCACTAGCACTTGTGATATGGATAACAGTGCCGTGCAGTCACAGGGAAGCATCTCCTCAATCAGTGCAAACACCCGGATGCTTGATTCAAATGGTGGTGCTGCAAGTTCTAATGGCCCATCTGAATTTGTAAATCATGGCAAGTTATCAGTTCTTAAGTTACCTTGGTTGGTGTTGGACTAATATATCTGGATAATTCTGTTTATACCACTTTTGGAACTAAAGCAAGATAAGGCTGTGTTTTCACCATCTTACTACTGCTCTTGGTTGTAGGCCTTCTTCTCTGGAATCAGACTAGACAGCACTGGGTAGGAAACACGAAGTCTGAAAATCAGCCTCAACAGGTTCGAGAGCCAAAACTAAAGTGAGTTCTTATCACAATAACATATACTTGGCCTTTTTTATTATTCCATGTTTTTAAGATCTTTTAGTACCATTCTTCCTATGAACTCTCATCCACTTGCCAAATTGTCTGTGCCAAGATTTTTGTATTTGCAGTCAAGAAAATAACAAAAATAACATGAACTATTTTTTTTTTGTTATGCCTATTGTTTACATGTAGGAGGCAGCTAAGTCTATTTTTGTTTGGAATTACTAGATATGAATCAATTTCCACATTCCCAAGTTTAAGTGGTGTCCTTGGTCTTTCTCCCTACCCTCTGAAATTAGCTTTCTGCATTAGGTCACATCTTTATTCTCCATGTATGTTGATATTTATTTTCGCATTATTCATTTCCGTAGCTCATAAGATTGAAAATTAAAAAGAACAAAAACGATGTTTGTATGTGCACCAACACAAGTGACACCTGCAATAAGCCGCGTCCTTTCTTGATGTTTTAAGACTCTGTGTTAAGCATCCTGATTTTAGCAGATTCTAGGTGCTTGCCGTCCCTGAATCATGTATGAACTTCCTTTATCTTGTCAGCACTCATTCATGGTTAAACATTTCTGGCTTTGCAGTTGGAATGCGACTTATGAAAGTTTACTTGGAAGCACGAAGCCATTCCCTCAGCCTCTTCCTCTTTCCGTAAGTCCCAGCTCCAGCAAGCTGAGCTCATAGAATCATAAATCGCTTGCTTAACTGATTTGAAATCTGACAGGAAATGATAGATTTTCTTGTGGACGCCTGGGAGCAGGAAGGGTTGTATGATTGAACAACAGTATAACTGGCTTTTGGAAGATGGTTACATATTAATATCCTTCTTGTAACATTTTAATATGTCCGATAGGGAAAACGCATTAAGCCCCATTTGTATGTCAACTGTACCAATTTCAGGGTCTTTCTTGCCTGCGGTTCCCTGTTTTCTGTTTTTTCCGCCAACGCAATGGACCTTGCTGTATTGAATTGGAACTAATCCAAAAAAAGTTGTAATACATATTTCAGGCACATGGTCGAGTTTTTGAAACAATCTTATTAAGATGACAGTTACATATTTCGAATATGAACTATGAAATGTATACGAATGACATTAAAAAATATAGAAGAGGTTGTAAAGATAATCGAACTTTTGTCCAATTTATCACTTTTTCTAGAATGAGAAAATACACATAGCAACTGATCCATTCCCCTCTGGAACACTCCACAAGGGTGACAGTTTACAATGTTTGAGAAGGTCCAGGAATAATCCTCTCAATGTGTTGATGAGATTGTACCTTATTCTACCACATCCTAAAAGCCTAGAACCTGGCAGATTACTCCTCCAACGTCTAATCCTCCATACATCAACACCCAACACCTCTATAAGATTGCCTTTCCTCCCTCACCAACAACATAAGGGTGTTTTTACCCAAAAATCATCCTAACAATGAAATATTACCTATTAGACACATTTTTCTTCAAGTATTACCGATCTAGGATCCTTTCTGATAAAACGTAGATAATGAAGCGCGCCTTCGTGGAGTTCTATCCGAGCTTGGGCCGCGTTGGAAGGCGCTGATCAGGAAACTCGCCTTCGCGGAGTTCCATCCGAGCTAGCAAAAGGTGCAGATCATGACTCTCGCCTTTCATTAAAATCCAACCGTCTGCCATAAATACCACCCAACCGTCCCTCCCCCTCCCCATATCCCTATAAACACCCCCATCTCTTTCAACACTCACACCACAAATGAAAATATTATATTTCTTCATTCCATTTATCCTTCTATCAAGTTTTAATAAGGTATAATTATCATTTTTAGAAATTAATTTTTTATTATATTATAATCACTTAATAGTTTATTATTTTATTATATTTTATTGTACTAACTTTTTTATTATTTTTTACAGTTATAAAATAGCAAGTGGGTTGTTGCGTTTATTTGAGAATCATATGTCGAGTCATTTTGTCGATACGATAATAATTTAAATTCTATTATTTTATTTATTATAAATGTTTTATTTAGTTATTTATTTAATATTAGTTTATATTTTAATTTGTATATTATTTATTTAATTATATGAATGACCGTATATTAGATCCATTTATTCCTAACATATTAAGTTAGAGATATCGAGTCGTGTCTGACTGTATTTAGTCACGGCTGGATTCGGTGACATAGCGAAATATAAAGGGCATTATAACATTGAACTCAACCTTATTTCTGCACTAATTGAGAGAAGGAGACCAGAGACATACACATTCCATCTTCAATGTGGGGAGTGCACTATTATGCTAGAGGATGTTTCCATATATTTGGGGCTTCCGGTAGAAGGAGATGTTATTTCTGTTGTGGCGGATGGTGATTGACATTCCTTGTGCCAGGAGTATCTTAGAGGTATCTCGCCTAATTTCAACAGTGGTCGAATATAGTTATCACGATTGGCTACCAATTTTTGACAGTTGAGAGAAAAATATTCCGAGGAACATGCTAAAATATTTGTCTGGGCTTGCATATTACAACTCATATCTTGATGCCCGATAAATCTCGCAACCAAGTTCATTGTATGTGGTTGAGTCACCTCACAGATTTTTTAGTTGTCAGCTCATTCAGTTGGGGCTCTATGATTTTGACATCTCTATATAGAGAAATGTGTCGGACAACTGATTATCGAAAAAATGCTATTGACGGATGTCTCATTCTTTTGCAATCCTGAGCATGGTATCGCATGTCATTTTTATGTCCGGTGGTGAAAAACTCGTTAGTCTTTCTGTTATTGACTTATTGTTGAGGTAATTTCAATACCGAGTTTATATATAAATTTTTTTAAGTATATAATGAATTTTTTTTACACTGAATAGGTGGTCATGTATAAGGAAAAATCATCGTGATATACTATACGAATTGGAAGAAATTCGGCTACTCATTAATGAAGAGGCTGTTATAGAAGTATGTATTTAAATTTTAATATTTACCTTTAATTATCGTTATATAATTAGAATATTATTTTGATAATAATTATATATATTTGTTTTATTTTCAATGAACTCCTTATTGTACTAAAGAAATGAGGAATTGCATCCTACCTCACTTGATGTCCCATTAGATGTATAGATGGTAGCGGTCCTTCTGATATGTTATGTTATTGTCGAGTGGCATCATACTGATCACGTGTCCAGCCAATTTAGTTTCATACAATCTATTCCTGAAGCACCTAAGAATATCATCAATATGCATAACATCCTTAGACGGGGTAAAAAAGACGTCAACTAGCTGATGAAGCACATCGAGTAGGTAAAGATCTAGGAGGATTGACGTGGAAGCATTCCCCTTACGGAGTCGATTTATGTTGATCATTATTCGGTTGCGGATGACTATTATCAATAGTTCAACACGAACGAGAATTCGTTCCTACTTTCCGAGGAAACACAAGGCGATAGCATTCATCGGGGTCGAGAAAAGCGTTTACCGTCACAACATCATCGTCTCCCGACTAGTGGACGAAGAGCAGGCGCTTTCGGCTCATCCTTAGCTGTAGCACCGAGTCATTGTCTACATTAGTTTATATTCCGCAGTCGTTTCAGATGCCACTACAACCATTTCAGATGGTACCGCAACCGTTTTTTATGCCACCACAACCATTTCAAATGCCACCACCGCAGGGTTTTATGACACCTTCTGACGGATGTACTCCCATGCTTATAGATCCAGCGTGGTCTTCATATGTTGCTTATTTGGTGGGTGATGCTTCACCAGAGACACATACACCTTTGGCTCAATTTTTCGCATTCATTGATGTCGATGTTTTCGCAGTTTTCATAGTTTTCTATGATTGGTGAGATGGTTAGTCTTACACCTTCAGAGTCCTTATTTTATGGAGGTTTTACATCATCATTCGTCTCTCATCAACAAAATATAGTTGCTACTACTAATGCTGTTGTTGTTGACGATGATGAAGAGAGTGAGGGGGAAAAGTAACTTATACGAAAAAATCCTCGTCGAAATAGACAGTCACCGCTCTGTGGAACACATTTAAGACGCAAACATCGATAGACATTTTTTATTTATTTTGTTTCTTAATATTTTTATTTAATTATGAACTTTTTATTTATTTTGTTTTTAATGTTTTTATTTAATTATGGACTTTTTATTTATTTTGTTTCTTAATGTTTTTATTATTTAATTGTTTGAATTATAACGTTTGTATTTAATGTTTCTATTTAATTATTTTTTATTGTTTTCATTATTTAGTTTGTAATGTTTTTATTTAATTTTCACTTGAGTATTACATCACTTGAGTATCACATTAATTAAAAGTAAACGAAAATGAAATAACACAAACTGAGGTTTCATATACATCGTCACAACATCAACGGTTACGTGGTGATAAAAGAGATGTATATTTTTTCCTATTGTGCCCTAGGTTTCTACAATGCCTACATATTTTGTTTTCTTAGGACGTCTTTCGAATATCTATATCACAATGAATTCGAGTGGATTATGGATGACCTGCCTCCCTTAATAAGGATGGATCTGGTACAATCGGAAGCCAATTTTGAACCTCATTTGGATAGGAAGCGATGTTGCCATACGAATTGTTCGTGGAACCACCTCGGTGGAGATCGTAACAAGTTGTTGATGAATGTCTCCCCATTGAACTTGATGGAATGATATCAGGATGTAGATTCCCCATTAACGAGTTAAGATCATTACACATTACTTGAGTTGGGTTGTCAACTTGATCAGCTTCTTGAGCCAGCCCATAGTGAGAGCATAATGACATACCACAAACTACAGATACTTCAACAAATGTGGCATACATTTGTGTTTCAGCATCTGAATTTTGATTATGAGCATCAACCATCATAACAATATTGTCATCGTTAGAGAGTTCGGACGCTGTATAAGTTAATGAAAATAGTGCAATTGGAAATATGCACTGAAGTGATGACAGTCTTCTAGTACTTCCAACATGAACTTTTCTTGAAATTTTAGTGATCAGCTCCTCAAGAGTGATGTTTCTCTTAAAGCATATTCTGACATAATAATTTGATGCGAAGACAACAATTGTTAAATCTTCCCAAATTTCTTCACTATAGTAAACAATAGCTGAAATAAACTTCATTTTGAGATTTTGAGAGTTTGAAAAATTGAGAGTCCTATATCTGCAAAAACAATAGCTGAAATATACTTAATTAAATAAATAGTATACGAATTAAAATATAAACTAATGATACAAAATAAAAAAACACAATAATTTAAATAACATGATTTAATATTGTTACTGTATCAATAAAATGTCTCGAGATATGATCATGCAATCCATTTTACAACCGCAAAAAATAATATAAAATAATTAGTACAATAAAATTTGGTCAAATAATTAAATATAAAATAAATATAATATAATAAACAATAATTTTACTTTCTAAAAATTATAATAAAATCTACTTAGCTTGATATAATGAATTGATAGAAGGAATAATGTGAAAGTAATTTGGTGTGGTTTGATGTTTGCATTCGGGGGTATTCATAGGGGAGGGGGATGGGTGAATAGCCGAGATTTAAGACTCGAGTAATAATAGAGTACACAATAATTCAAGGTGAATAATGGTAGGCTCGTCTCATGATACGCTCCTTCATGTACGTGTCAAATTTCCTCGCAAAGGCACGCTTCATGATTCGCGCCTTCTAACTTGTCGCCAATTCAAACAGAACCCTGTGAAGACACACCTCATGATCCGCATTTTTCACCATGGCGCCAGTTCGGACAGAACCCTACGAAGGTGTGCTTTATGATTCGTGCTTTGTCGGAAATGATGTTAGATTGGTAATATTTGAAGAAAGGTTACAAACAAAAGTGTCATCGCTGTAGAACTTTCAAACAGTGGACACACACATGCCATTTTTGTCTGCAATCAACAATGGCAGTGGCTCGTTTGGATTTGAGAAATTTGCAACAAAGGGTGTCATCTTCTTCATCTCTTTTGGGTCATAGTCTTGGAGAGAGGAGCGTTGGTGGGGTGCAAAGGCAAAGGTGGAATGATGAGACGTTGAAGAGGTTTATGGAAACGGCTACCGATAAGGAATCTGTTGACAACAAAAAAACAAGTATCTGTTTCAGATGGTGAAAAGAAATCAGGCTTTTCCCCAAGGAGGAGAAACAGGAGAAGCCTTTGGAATTGGAGGAACAGACAAAATGACTATGCTCCTACCCTTCCTGGTATGGTATCTCTCAGGATTTGAATTCCCTGTTTTTGTTGTTTAGTTTTCTTATCTTGTTCCTTTTATAAATTCTTAAGAATCTGCTCACCTTTTTTTCGTTGTTAGAAATCTTACCGTCAGACCTTGGAAATGTATTGTTCCAAGCAACTGAGAATATAAACAGGTTATTCGACAGCCCGGACCTGACACCATCACGTTGATGACTCGAGTGAAGGAGCAAGATGACTGCTACAACCTGCTTTACGACATGCCGGGGTTAACCAAAGAGAATGTTAAGATCACCATTGGTGATTGGGTTCTAAACACAAAAGGGGAACACAAGGAAGAAGAAGATGGAGGTCCTGACGATGACTCCTGGTTTGCCAGGATCTATGGATACTATAACACAAGCCTTGTGTTGCCTGATGATGCCAAAGTTGATGATATTAAGACTGAAGGATGGTGTTGCTTTCCATAATCGTCCCCAAAACTGAACAATCCAAGACAGATGTGAAGCAAGTTCCCATCAATTGATAGCTTCATCTACCAACTTCATCAGTACCTTCCTTTAAGAGTGTCCTTTGTCATGCTGGGTGTTTATGTATGAAATAGAAAAATAAAAAGTTTGAACATGTCTGTTGCTAATAAAAAATTAACTTGTATTTTGTCGGATTATATGTAAATATATCTAATAAAATGGTATCAAAGTGCAATTATCTAATTCCCTCCAAACCCAGTAAACATGGGCATTCCAAAGAATAATAATGAGGCCCAAAGAACAAATTGTGCCATGCAGTTCGAGCCCATCAGTATATATAATGGTATTTCCCACATTTCTGTGATCCGGTGGAATAGAAATCGGTGGGAGAGAAATGGTAATGGCCACCGCTTTATCAGTTTCGTCTCCTTGGCGCCACCACCATTGTTTCACTTTTTCCAGTTTCGAAAGGTTCAATTCTGATTCACTTCAATTTTTGTGCTTTCCCCCGAAGTTTCATCCCCATCGTCCCTCTCTCCCTATCCGCCTTTGTTCCGATTCCAATACGCGCTCGCCACGGTGTCAATCGGCTGGCCCCGGACCACCTTCACCACCCGACTCCAACACTCCTAGTCCCCCAGGTTTCCACTATCTCTTCTTCTGCTTATATCTGGTAACTGTAATTATTGGCGTGGACTCGTATTAATTTGTCTTCTTATGAATAATTCTGCAAATTTTAGGCTGTAGACCTCTCCCCTACTTAAACAATTCGTCCACTACGGGAATATGATATTTTTTAAGCGCTTAAATATATAGAATCTTAGAAAAATTAAACATACATTTAACCAACATATATACCCATATTCTTTGGTGATGTCTGTTTTTCTAACAAGAGGGGGCCAACGCCTCGGGGAAATTGGTGTAGGAAATTTTGCGAGTGTTGGGTTAGCCAGGTTTCATGTGTTTTGACCTGGTTTTAGTTAATCAGTTTTTGCTTTTTGTTTTTCTGAGTGGTTTTAAAATTGCAAATATATCATTGTAAATTCAAGCTTAGAACAAAGCAATTGAAAGTTTGTATAGGAAAAACTTTGGCAAAGTTACTCGTTTAAAAAAAAAAATCCTGGATAAAGAAGAGAGATTTAGTTTATCAAAAACATTTCAAGTTCCTGGGAAGTGTAGTAGTGTTGTGAAACAAATTAATCCTAATGGTTGAAAAATTAAGCGTTTGTTCTTAGTTTTGGACATCATCCATAAAAGCAGAGAGAAACAGCAACTTGTTGCAATGATAAAATGCAAAAGAAGTGTATTAAAAGAATCCGTTTTTTTTAGTTTCTTGGATTTGGGTCTTCTTTGTTACTTATTTGATGTTGTTTAGAAATAAAACAGCAGCAATCAAAGTGAATACGGCTGATAAACGAGTTTGAAAGAAGTTGGAATTCTAGAAAACATCGGGGTTAATAGAGAGCCTCTGCTTTCATTGTTAATTCAAATAAAATAATGGGACTAATAATAACAAAATTATTTGATATACAGCTGTGTAAACTTTAATTTATATAAGTCTGTTTATTTTAAGATTTGGAGTTTAGTATTTAATATTAAAATAGAAGGCTTTATTGCAAATGAAGTTTTATTTGTGGCCTTAGATTTAAATCCTAAAGATAACTAATAACCTTAGTTGTCCATCGTATTATCTGATACTTGATAAATAAAACTGAAATAATGAAATAGTATAAAAAAATCAAAGCTCCAATGCTGTTATTACATTTTACATTGCTTTGAAGGTGGCCTGTTCATTATGGTGTCCTATGATCTTTTTTCATGGAACAGGGTTTGTGGGAAAGTTATTTGTATTTCAAGATCAAGTGTGGATTTTCTTTGCTGTCCTTTTCTGGATGTCTCTGTTCTTCTGGTCCCCTGCATCGGATGGGGGGAATTCTAGTAGACCCGACAAAGGGTCTCGATTTATAAGATAACCTAGTAAGATTTTGATACATACATACATACGTACATACATATATAAATTAGAAATACATGAAGAAAATTCAAATATGGATAATGGACATGCAATTGTTTTCGTGCATGTTCAATTGGTTTAGTTTTGTTGAGGAAACATTTTCGTGTAACATCTTTAGTGAATCAATCCCAACCTTCTAAGGAGATGATAAAGTTGAGATGTCAAGCGGTGGAATTTAATGTAGCTGAGAAGAGGGTAAATATAGCTGGCTTCTGTTTGCATGGGTTCATTGTTATCGTAGACAAGCACAGTTTCTTAACTTTTGTATGTAGAAAAAGTTCTCTCATCGTATTGTGTTACTTTTCATTCTCTCTTTGTGCATAAACATTGTAATACACTGCCCTCTTTCAGATGGCATTAATGTGATATTCTAGTATTCAGATGCTGCTGCTATTTAATGATTTTATAACATGTTGAAACCAACAGGAGAATGAAAGTTGAAAGTGGATATCACTAATATCTAATGATACAAGTCCCATTGCTTGTCTATTTACATTTAAAAAGTTATAAATAATTTACAGCGTTGGGTGGTATACTTGGTTTTAGCGGGTGAGTCTTTTAGCGGGATTTTTTTGCCTACACAAGGATTTGAAACTTCGCTTAAGTAATATTAAATTGCTTACCACTTGAAATAACTACATTAATTAATTGGAGTCTAATTTAAGATTAAGGAACAATAAAAGAATGAATGTAACCAAAGATATAAAAATATATTTAATACTTCACTTATTTTTATATTTTTTATTTTGTCAATTATTTTTGGGTAAAGTACACAAATAGTGTCCCGGCTATATGATATTGTTTTATTGAATTCCTTGATTGTTAAAAGTTATAAAATGATCCTTTGATTATAAAGAATTATTTTGTTGAGTCATTCGATTATTTAAAAGTTATAAATTGATCACTTAATTGTTCTTTATGTTCCAAATTTAACCTTTTCTGTTAAAAATTTAATGAACATATGAGATGGGTGTTAACATACTGATTGAGATATGATAGTCGTTTAAGATTATGAGATCGGATTTTATCATATCTCAATCGACAAGTTAAAGTCCAATTTAGATTGTTATTAATTTTTTAACAGAAAAGGACTAGTTTGAAACATAATGAATAGTTAGATGGTTATTTTATAATTTTTAATAGTTATTGAACTTAACAAAATAATATCTTATAATCAAGGATCATTTGTGTATTTTACCTTTTTTTGTAAAATCACATTGAATATCAAATGTTTTTATTTTGATAATATTTATTAAATTTTCATTAATATTTATTAAAATAAATAAGATATGAAAAAAATATAATACTTTATGTTTTTAATACTTAAGTAGATCGCAAATAAGTAATGTTTGTCGTTTTCTAAAAGGATTTCGCTGTTTATTATTATTTAAATCACACTTACTCACTACTCAGTGGGGAGTTGCTTTCTCAACAGTTATACCCTGAAACAAGTATCAGTGCTACCGAAATATTCTATAAAAACATCTGCGCAAAATCTCCACTTTGTTACTTTCAGCAGGATCTCTTGTGGATTTTGTGATTCAAAAGAGGAAAAAACGTTGCTGACACGAAGCTCATCATGGTTACCTTTCTCGAAATACTGTTCATCACTAGACCCAGATTTTTCGATTCTCCGCTCAACCAGATCAGTCTCCTTTAACACCCCATCACCTTCCATTGATGACCATATACATAAAAAAACTCAATATCCCAAAACCAAGAAAAAAGGAGGGCAAACCCCTGATACCAACACCTCACTCTATCCGGCTTGACGACCAAACAGTGCACGAAAGCGATGATCAAGAAGAAGATTCCGAACCCATGTCTTGTTCCATCCAAAGACTCTCTTCAAGTTCTGGGTTAGGTGAAGAGCAGTGGATGATGTTGAAGGTAGAGAAGATGGTAATGTGATGGATGGTGGACAAGGAAATGATGGTGGTAAAATCTGCAGCGGTGGAGATGGCGGCTCATGGTTTTTTGAGAGCGATAATCATGGGAGTGATACTGATAGCACCCATGTTTACTACCAGAAAATGATTGAAGCAAATCCTGGCAATCCGCTTCTGCTCGGCAATTACGGCAAGTTTTTGAAAGAGGTAAGGGTAAACAACTTCATCCTCTGAATTTACATCTTTGTTTCATTACATTGATTTATGTATTTGTCTGCTTTTAAAGCAGATTAAAGGGGATTTTGCCAAAGCTGAGAACTGCGGGAGAGCAATTTTAGCGAATCCAAATGATGCAAGTATTTTGTCTCTCTATGCCCATCTAATTTAGGAAGACCAAAAGGATGCTCATAGAGCAGAAAGTTACATTGATCAAGCTGTTAAGACTTCCCCTGATGACTGGTAAAATACACGAAGCGCCCATTCATCAAAAACTTCATTTCGTACGCTATGATATGTTGTTTGCATCTAAGTAAGCGTTTAACGTCTGTATTCTCCAATAATTTTCTTGTAGTAGTTTGAAAGCTCTTGATGGATTGAATTGAATCACTTCAACTGTACTTCCATTGTTGTAACTCAATGTTGACCTTGAAATTGTATCTGCAGTTTTGTCCTGGCGTCATACGCAAAATTTCTGTGGGTTGTCGAAGAAAAGAAGACGAAGAAGAAGAGGAGCAAGAAACTAGGCATATCCATATGCATTCTCCAGGTTTCAACCTTCAGCCACCTCAGCGCCCTTCCATAACTACTGCTTCATAACTTATATGTATCAATGTACATACAAATGCTTTGACATAGTAGGCACTGTGAGTGTTAGATACAGATATGTCACACGTCTTCGTATCCATACATCAGACATCGACATTTAGAGATAACTAGTAGATGGCAATATCTTATATGTGGGATGTCGAAGAAGAAGAAGAAGAAGAGGAGGAGGAGGAGGAGGAGCAGGAAACTCAGCATATCCATATGCATTCTCCAGGTTTCAACCTTCAGCCACCTCAGCGCCCTTCCATAACCGCTGCTTCATAACTTATATGTATCAATGTACATACAAATGCTTTGACATAGTAGGCACTGTGAGTGTTAGATACAGATATGTCGACATGTCTTTGTATCCATACATCAGACATCGACATACAAATCCTTGGTCCTGTATTCAACGTGTTATATAATGTCGGGGCCATGTACAACACTTTGGTTTTGGCAGAGGAGGTATGTGTCTTTGGATTCAAACAGTTCTTTGTATAGTCTGTTGTGATGCTTGTACTCATCTAAATTTTGGACCCATTTTATCTTGTTAGCCATTTCGCGCTATTTTTGTAGTGTTGTACAATATGGGTTTTTTAAGCTAACAAGATTGATTCCATGTATTGATCATCATGTCTCCTCACGGTCACCATTGCCGTGGGAACTTGGTTTTTTCAGCTAGCACGTTTGGTTTTAAATAAGAAAGTTCTCTTAACTTGGGGCAATTTTTTTTATTACAAGATAAGAGGATTGTTTGTGATCAAACTTAAATTTTAATGTTGATTAAGATTATAGTGATTTTTTATTAATAAATTTAAATTGATTAACAATTTATATATTCGATATGAACATATTATTCATTCCATGCAATAAACGACATGACATCATGTACATTAAACATGAGACGCGAGTAAAAGAAAGAATATGGGGCAGAGGATTTCTTCTCGCATCTTACACTTTATGTGTCACCCATAGACTAATTTTCTATATACACACATACATATATAGATATATTGCAATAGCAAAATATGCTATATAATATTGTCATAAATGAATATATATATATATATATATTACCTCGTTGACTAAATTTAGCCTAAGGTATGAAGTGATCACGGAAATCAGTGGTAGTAAAATGTCTAAATTTAAAATTTTAACTTTAAATCTAAAAAATGATTTGGTTCAAACTTTAAATAATTTGAACTTGACAAAACTCAAACTTAAAGGTTTGAACTTGAACATTTTAAGATGGAAAAAAATTCAAACTTAAAAAATTTGAATATGAGACCAGTGGAAAAACTTGGTGATAGATTTTAAGGGGACAACTTAAAATATTAAAAAATTAAGAGGTTTAAATTAGAATTTTTTAATTTTTTTGAAGAAATTAGTTTACACATTTTCAAGAAATTAGGATCTAACTAAAATTTTTAAAACTCTGAGAGTTTTAATGAGAATTTCTAAAAATTATAAGAGGTAATTAAGAAGATTCAAAAATAATTTATAGGATTAAGTTAAAAGTTTCATTATTTTGAATGTCTTATGAAAGTTTCAAACACCGTTAGGGACTTAATAAGAATTGTAAAAATAATTGGGGTTCTAATAAAAGTTATAATTTTGAGAGTCTTAATGAGAATTTTCAAAACTTTTAAAGTGTATATTTCAAAATATTAAAAAAAAAACTAAGAGAATGTTTTAAAAATAAGGGGCTGGAACATAATTTCAAAAATAATAAAAGCAACCCATGATTACTAAAAAACTTTTGCAACAAACCCGACTCTGCTGGGGATCGAACCCAGAATCTCTGGTTTCGTAGACCAGCGCCTTATCCATTGGGCCACAGAGTCATTTCGTTGAAAAGAATTTACAAATTATATATTTATGACAAACAAATATTGAATGGCCATTCTGGACGGTGTCCCAAAAAGCTTTGAAAGCTCTTTACAATTTACATTACATAATAATCAATAACAAAATTTATGTTTATTTATAATTTATTTCTTAATTTAAAAGCTCTTCTAAATATGAGATGCTGTTTATTTTTAAGGATTAGTCGGCTGTTAAATATTTTAAGAATTTATTTATTAATCGCATTATATCATTTGGTTGAATAGTGGTGAAATAATAAAAGAAAATATATCCTGAAGTAAGAACTCATGAAGAGTATATATATATATATATATCGAATAGTCAACTATTATAAGTATAGTATTCGGTGAGAATCTCTTTTAATTATTAATAACGTATATATACATGAATAAGACTACCTTTAATCATCGAAATTATTTTATCAGTTCCAATGAAGAATATAATTAACTACTACTAAAGAATCGGAATATAAGATAATATATCTTAAAACGGTGCATTCTCTCTCCCTCATTAGGGAATATGATTAAATTACAATAAATATATAAAATAAAATTTATAATATTATTTTAATATAAATTTTAGTATTTTAGTTAAATTATTTTATAAATAAAATATGTGATATGATATATCGATATAAGATATAATTTAACTCTAATTAACATCAGATTTTAAATATAATTTCAAATAATTTCTTTCTTTTTTATAAGAGAAGTACAAGAATACTATAAATATAATTTTAGATAGTGATTAATTCAATTTCATAATGTCACATCACCACCCACTTAATACCGGCACAAAAAGGATCAACTTGTTTAACAGAATATAAGTTCAGGGCCAACATGGGATAAAAAAGTTCAAGGGCCATTACGAGAAGAAATTAAAGTTTAGGGGTCAAACATAGAATTAATCCATTTGTTAAATATTTATTACCTATTATTTTTTAAATTTAAAAATATAGCTTCAAGAGATACTCGTGGCAGTCTAAAATTCGACTTTCCTTTGGACATTTATTACCTTTCATTGCTAAAAAATAATTTTCCTTTTTCAAACAAAAGCCAAACTATAGAAAAAAAAGGACACGAACCGAGAAAAAATGCCAAGTGGCAAATTTTCATTGGTTTGTATTTCAAATCAACATTAAACGGGCCGTAGGCCCGTAACGTTATAGCTTCGTAGTTTGATCTGAAAAATAAGAAAAATATGTAAAAATACACTAGAGACTCCTATACTTCAAACAAAAATTAATGTGTCGTCGTATTATTTTTTTTCCAATGTAATCCTCTAACTCGAAAAATAAAACTAATATGGTCATTTGACTAATGTTTTCCTTCGTTGACTATTATGGTATTGACGTGGCAGCTTACAATGCTTATATTATTAAAAAAATTAAATATACATATAAAAAATGCTAAAATTATTATATATTTTTTAAAAATAATATATATAATAAGTTATAAAATAATTCTTATAAATTATTAAAAATTAAAATAATAGTTTAAAAATATATATATTATACATAACATATACATATAACATATATGCATATTAGCAACACTTATACAAAGTGTTCTTATTAGATTAATCAAGAATTACAAAATTTAAATTAGTCGATACCTATAATTTTTGGATTAGTCGAAACTTATTTTATTTTCTAATTATTTTTTCCGTAAGTCTCGTTTAATATAAAAGATAATTATATAATAAGTTTTGACATAAAATATAATTAGAAAACATAATAAATTTTTACTAATCTAAAATTTATAAGTCTCGACTAATTTAAATTTTGTAAGTCTCGATTAATCTAATAAGAATATTTTATATAAGTATTGATGATATGTCTATATATTGCATGTATATATTAGGTATAATATATCTTTTTAAAATTATTTTTTAATTTTTTTAGTAATTTATAAGTTATCATTTTATAACTTATGATATATATTTAAACGAATCTTAATTTTCATAACAGTTTTAGTATTTTAATATGAATATTTAAATTTTTAATAATTTAATTTTAATTTTAGTATTTTTTATATTTAATTTTTGTATATTTGAATAATTTTATATTTAAAATTTAAAATAATGTTTATGTTTTAAAAAATTTAAAAAAAGTCTTAAACTTCTAAAAAAATCAATATGAGCTGAACAAAATTAAAAAAAAACTAATTTAGTCTATGTATAACATCATTCGTCATGTTATCAATTAATATGAACTATCAGCATCGTAGATTATCACTTCTTGCTATCAATTTATTTTTTGAGTTGAAATATCATATTAAAAAAATAAATAATATAATAAATTCATTATTATTTTTAAATATAGGACATGTGATGCATTTTTTAAAATAAAAATACCATAATCTCGAGCTCTCATCGGTTTTGATGACTCCATTCTTACCACACAAAACGCATAAATATGAGAGAGAGAGAGAGAGAGAGAGAGAGAGGGACATTCAAAGAATAGAAAAAGTAAACATTTATTTAAGGGGGAGAGAGAGAGAGGTTGTTGACTTTTGAAGAAAATGGAGAGTAAGGAGGAAGTTATTTCTGTTGAGCTTCCAGCACCTGCTTCTTGGAAGAAGATGGTACTTGTTTTCTTCGAAACTTAAAATTTTAATTAAATTGGTTTTTATTTATGTTTTTGCTTGCTTTTTTTTTCCTGGATTTTGTTTCTTCCTTCAGTATCTCAAATCCTTTTTGTTTTAGGAAATTTGGGGAATTTACTGATTATTTTGTTTTTTTATAGGTATTTTACTCTACTTATGTTTGTTTATGGTGAGAATTTATAACACTAGGGCTAGTTTTGAAGGGTTGACATTCTGCTGGTGATACTAGATGAATTTAGGGTTTCTGCTGTTCTTGGAGGTTTCAATCTCTTCAACCATAGCTAGGTTAATTAAAGTTGCAAATTTATAATAAATGACAATATCCCGATTAGAAGTTCATACTTGCTCATATCAGTCACCGGACCGGTTAGCATTAACTTCTGCTGGCCGGGAGGAGAAACTGTTTTTCTTGGAGTGTTGCATATGCAAAATGTTTTTCATATGTAATTCTAGAGAGTATATCCATACATGCATTTAATTGTATGTTTTGTGTTTGTTGCAATTGGAGTTTGGATGTTACTCATTACTCAAACAAGTAGAGAAATAAAGGAAGAGAACTGAGACCTTGCTCACTGCTGCATCTGCTGATGAATCTAGGTTTGTAGCTAATAAGATTCACAATTCTCTGTCACCATGTCGTATTTTGTTCAGTATTTTATTGCTGCGAATTGGAAGAACTTCATTGAACTTTTTCTATAATGTGCTCTGTTAGTTGATTAGGCAAAAAACCGATACTTTAAATGTTTTATTAGGATGTTTTCTTCCTTTGCAAGCCGGATTGTGCATAATGGAGGCAATAATGTCTTACTGGGATGTTCTGAGAATTCTAGGAAAGAAAGCAGCATTTCTGAAACAACACAGATGCTTATTATCTTATTCGATTTGCTGGCTGTTATGCTTCTTGTGTAACATGCCTTTTTTTTGTGTTGAATTTTCAGTTTTTCCCCAAGAAAGTTGGTTCACCAAGGAAGACCGAGATCATGTTCGTTGCACCAACTGGGGAGGAGATTAGTAACAGGAAACAGTTGGAGAAGTATCTAAAATCACACCCTGGGAATCCTCCATTATCAGAGTTTGATTGGGGTACTGGTGAGACCCCCAGAAGATCATCAAGGATCAGTGAAAAGGCCAAGGCTACTCCAACACCAGAGAAGGAACCCCCAAAGAAGCGTGGCCGGAAATCATCGATTGCGAAGAAGGAACACGAGGAAACAGAGGCCGTTCCTGAGAAACCTGAGGGTGAGAAAGAAAGTGAAAAGGAAGATGAACATATTGTTGAGAAGGAAACCGTGGAAAGTGAAAAAGGAAAAGGTACTTCCACTGAACAGCAGGTTGACAATGGAGGTAAAACAGAAGCGACTGACCAGACTGGTCACACTGATGTCAAGATGTATGAAGCTGAGCAAGAAGTTGATACAGATGTTAAAATACCGGAAACCGCAGAGGATGACAAAAGAGAAGAGGCTGCTGGTGCCGAAGAAGCCCCAACTCCAATAGAAGTTCAAGAGAAATCTGCTGAAGCTAGTTGCAATGATGGAACTCAAACTGAAAAAGAAAAGGGGGAAGCCCCTATTGAGGAAGTACCACAGAATCAGGCAGAGAAAGAGAATGGATCATGCATGAAGCAGTCAGAAAAGCCAGCACCTGTGACATTGGAAGCTAATGGAGAAATCCCTGTAACTGAGGGAGAGCCCAAGGAGAAGCAAGTTGCAGAGGAGTTGCTGCAAGTGTAATGTAGAGGTAGAGGAGAAAGGCGAAGCAGTAGTTGCCGAGGTTACTGAAAATGGTATCGTCAAACCAAGTGGCCAAACTGATGTTCAACAACCTCGCTAAATGTACCCATCTAGTATCCTACCTAGCCTGTTTGTACTGTACTTTTTATCTGTTTACCTGTGTAACATAGGTGAATCCGTGGACGAATGTAACATTATTTCTGTTGGTACTAGATCTGATTGCTGTAAGAAGTAGTTTTCGAACTTCGCAGCATTTGTTTATCTAAAGCTTAGATTGTAGGCATCTGCAACTCTTAACTTTTGTTTAGTCGCTCAAGTTTCAAATTGGACATAATATGGTATGTGACATGGATATTGTTGTTTAGGCAATAAGCCGGTGTTGGATATGACTTTGCGGGAATCATTTCATCATTCACGGCCCTATTGGAACTCTACCAAATTAACTTCTCGCTTGATATTCCTTCACACCTACGGAATTAAGCATTAGAATCAGTATATCCTTGAATACATTTTAGTGTCATTGAATTGTAGGAGATAGAACCCATCAAGTGGTGAAATGTTGATTTTCCTAGAGGTCTTGGATTCGAATAATGACGTTTGTAAGATATATGCGCATTGTCAATAGGTTAAGAAAATTATGAACAGATACTATATTATTATCATTCTAGACTAAAAAAAATGGTACGTGTGGGATCTATTCCTAAAATTCAAAGGAGCATTAAACACGTTCAATCAATGAGCAAGAGCTTTGTCAAAAGAGGCCAATGTGTACGCTGGAGCCAACAACGTTCCTTACCATTTATGAGGAAGATCTGATTTCGTCTGTAATTACCAAGTCCCGACTTTAGGGAAAATAAGAGATTCATATGACCCAATAAAGCTTCAAGCACACGGAATCCTCCGAGTTCATTTGAAAAGAAAAAAGAAGAGTTTTATTACCATTTTTCTTAAAGGAAAAAACAACTAGATTATGTATAGAAAGAATATATTATAAATATTGAGTTTCAATTTTTTTTAAAATTTCATTACACTAATAAAATAATTTTATTTTTTTAAATAAAATTCAAGTATTACTGACTTGGAGTCCAATAATCCAAATTAGAGGGAAATACACAGACACTAAAATTTTATTTTCATATTGAAGTCTTGCAATATTTTCTTTGCATAGTTTCTCCACCCCCTCGTTGAAAAATTCCGGATTTAATTGGAATAAAGAAAAGGCATAAGCCATCAAGTCATGTCCAAATAAATGAGAATTTTTTAATTAAACAACTTTTAATAGACAAATAATTATCACATTAAAATAACTGAAAATTAACCTATTTAATTATTATCAAGTCTAAGTGTGACAATAAAATATTATTTTAATTTAATTAACATTAAATTTAAGATTTGATCTTGAATAATTTCTATCGTCTCCTCTAAAAAAACACATTTATATATAAAAAATGATAAATTAGATGCTCGAAATATCAGAAGAATCTAATGTCAAGCTTTTTTGAATAACAGGCAAGTTTTAGGATTTGGTGTCCAATAATAAATATGGACAGGCTAATGTTAAGTTGAAATTATATACTTTGGGATTAGCAGGGACCCCTCAGACATGTACTAAACAGACCGGTGTTTATGCTTTTTGTCAGCGTTTGCCCGCCACCACGCGTTTCTTTCTTCTTTGTGGACTTGGTATCTACGTTAACTGCTTATATCTGTATATATATAGGCTTTAAAATGTTTAATATTTCTCATCACCACATTTACTGCTATATATATAGTTAAATTGAACAGTACGTTGATAGAGATTTAATGGCGAGGTTCATCATGTGCATGCTTTTCTCCGTAATCATCATTGCGGTGGTCTTTGTGCATTTCACGACGGCGCAAACGGTGCATGTTGTGGGGGATGACATGGGATGGACCATCCCTCCCAACGGTGCCACTGCTTATAGCAATTGGGCGGCTAATAAGAGGTTTTTAGTTGGAGATATCTTGGGTAATCAACAAAGCTCTCGTCTTATTATTTTTTCTTTCTTTTTTAAGTAATTTTTACAAAAGAATAAAATGAATTGAACTCGTCATTTCTCTCGTTTTACTTCTCTAGTGTTCAACTTCACAACGAATGAGCATGATGTGCTACGAGTCCCCAGGGCATCCTTCGACCAGTGCAGCGATTACAACCCTATTGGAAACATGCTCACGAATGGTCCGACCAACGTAACCCTCAACTCCACCGGCGAACAATATTACATTTGCACACTTGGGCGGCACTGTGAAGTCGGTCAAAGATTAGCCATTACCGTTTTGGCCGATTCTGGCTCTCCTCTGCCAGCACCTTCACCTACTACCCCAACAACACCTTCTCCTACTTCAGGCACTCCCGCCGATTGCGCACCTACTCCGACATCTGGTCCAACAGCTGGCTTCACGCCCCCAACATCGGTACCTGGTTCCAACGGTTCATCTTCATCTGGTGTTGTTCTTGTCAATTTGTTGGTGTCCATGTTGGTCATTGTCATGGGGTTAATTTTGTAATCTGCCGAGGAAGACTATGCTTTTCTTCTTATAGTTTGCAGTTGATAATTAATTATTGTTCCTTCCCTTCCCTGCACGATATGGTTTTATTTTGTTTTTTCCTATTGAGATGTCATTGAATAAAGCTGTATTTGAAAATTTTGTACCTTTTTTCTTTTAAAGGACAGTGGATGCATTGCCTTGTTATGAGCACATGGGGAATAAAATGTTTGTTGTAAAAGATTGAACATATTTATACCTTTTCCATGAGGAGAGATCTACGTACTTCCTCCTTTTCAACATACCCTTTATTTGATGCAGGGGCTGAAACACTTTTGACTGCAACATTTAGTTAACATATTAATTTACGAAGCTTAAAATAGTGGCTTAATGCAAAAGTAAGTGCCTAAACTATTCTCTGTGAATGGATTCAATGTTACATGTGAAGACGTGGGTATTACAGATACAGTCCCGCTAGCGAAAGAGAGGACGGAGGAGGAGGAAAGAAAATAGAGAAATGAGATATTTGAGGTTCCCTTTATCCATTGATTTATTCACAATCAAGACAGATAATAACCAAACCTTCAAAATCTGTGAAGTATTTGCATGTATTAAACATCAATGTGTGCAATTTATACATGCACCTGAGCAACTCTGCAGGTAGATAGATACCCCAAGCCCTTCAATTATTCAAAAGAAACAAGTTTATAACTGTAAACTGGTGAATGGGCACAATTCTGTATTTCAATTCAATGTAAAGTTACAGTTTTTACCGCACCAATCCATGTTTTACCAATTCTTCCAATCCCCTCTTCAGCCTGTCTGCAGCTGCTCGACAGTCATTTTCCATCAGCCCACCAAAGGAAACCCTCAAATGCCCTGGGGATCCACATGCACTCCCTGGGATCACAACCACCCCATGCCTGTGAGCAAGCCAGTGAACAACCTTGAAATCATCGGCGTATTTCTTCGGCAGAGTCGCCCACAAGTAGATTGCACCTTCTCCACCCTGTACGGCACCTTCACCCAATGGTGAGAGTGCTTCTACAACTATTTCTCGATTCTTCACAAGATCTTTGACTCGTTCCCGAACCCATTCAGGTCCCACCTCTAACGAGTGAAGGGCTAGTCGCTGTGAAATTAATGAAGCACAGATCGGTATGTTGTCTTGGACCTTGAGGAGTTGCGTCGCAAGGCCCTTCACTTCTGTAGGGTATGCAATCTGCATGCATTCAGACAGGATCATATTAAGTGCGGAAAACAAGATTAGATAGACAAATATTTCATGGTAAATTACGAAGAACATATTGGATACAAGACAAACCATTTTGGCAAATATAGTCTACGAATCAGATTACGTGTTTGTTACTTACATATCCAACTCGCCATCCCATCATCCCATAGGCTTTTGAGAAAGAAAAGATGTTGACTATGTGATCTCCTTCCAGGCAGGAGTGTTTCAGACCATCATACATAAAATACCTGCGCATATGGGTTGTCATAGAAAATATAGAATCACTAGTTTCCACACAAAACACTCATTTAAATAATATAAAGCCTTGCTTATCAAAATGCAAAGAAAAAAAAAAGAATCCTTAAACCGCAACTCTATCCTGCATCCATGGAAAACCACCAACACTACCAAAAGAAATCGGTTATCAATTTCTAATCCTCTCGATGTCGATTCATCCCACTCCATCATACATTTACCTTAACAAATTAAAGTTCAAATCATAACCCAGGACAAAGGAATGGAAAAAGTATGGAATGCCCCCAAGATAAGACTGCAAGCATATTTTCATTCAAAGCTGTTTAAAGAGAATTCTTTCTGTAGAAAACAGAGTTTTATTTAAAGTAGGTTGGCTTAGCCTAGACTGCATGTGAACAATTCCTTACCCTTACCATGAAAAAAATTAAATCCTTAGAGCCTCAAAGCCTCCTTCAGTTCAATTATTGGAATTCAACGACTACATCAGGGTGCATGGCATTCATGAAATATACCAAAAATCTATCACATGGAATGCATTTATAACAGAAACAAAAGAGACTTACTCGTATGTATTATCTACAACGAGCCAGCAACCAGCATTTTTGCATATGTCTGAGATCCTCTATTAAGAGAAAAAGAATAGGGGAAAAAAGAAAATAGTAAGAATTTTAAAATAAAAAAAGAAACTGAGCCAGTTATTCCAGAAAGCAATGCAAACAGGAGGAAACCGACACTGGCAAATCCATACAAAGACACAAACACAGGAGAGAGAAAGAGACCTTAAGTAGCGGCTCGGGAATGTAGGTACCAGATGGGTTGCCAGGATTAACAACAGTAACAAGCTTTGGAACAGGCTTAGTTTCCAGCAATGTCTTCTCTAACCAGTCTGCAAATCAAGACAACACTGTTAAATCAATTAGAACCACACACATGATTTTCCCAGTCCAAATTATAATACATTATGTGCTTTGCTATGAATGTGAATTTTTGCCCTTATTACATAATTGTAGTGGCCACAGAAGCTCTTCAAGTGAAATCAACCAATTTTGTAACTACAAATTTATACGACAGACAGAACAGGAACAACACCGAGTCCATGAAAATAGGCTCTGATTTGTGTCCTCGTTTCTCAAACACATAAAACCAGAAAAAAAAAGTAAGTTCTGCGCTGCAAGTGAACAGACCAATGTCTTTTTTCACCAATAATCTTGGTGAACATCATAGAGAACTTACTATACCCCTAAAAGCAATGCAGCAGCTTCAACAAAGGATTAAAGTGCTATTTAATGATTAGCTTATCATGACCCGCACCTGCATCTGGATAAAGGGTCTTTGGATTACCAGGACCCACTAATATCTTAGTGACGCCTGTCATCTGGAAGGACATATAGGCATTGAAATAGTATGGAGCAAA
The DNA here is from genome assembly GCF_006381635.1 of Hibiscus syriacus. Lineage (NCBI taxonomy): Eukaryota > Viridiplantae > Streptophyta > Magnoliopsida > Malvales > Malvaceae > Hibiscus > Hibiscus syriacus. The sequence continues at coordinate 50,470 of NW_024062390.1, forward strand.
CATGACCACTGAATCCCCCGCATCGCACAATGTAAGAACCAGATTCACAAATGCCTGCCAAACACAAACAAAAGGTAGTTTTAAGGAGTCCCAATAGATGATTCTACATTCGACCAACAAAAGGAAGCACAGGTTTAGTGTTTAAACCAACAGTAGAACGAAATTATTATCCATTGCACTGAACAAAAGAAGCACCTATTTTGCAAAAGATTGAGCACAGAAAGCTAGAAAACCAAGAAATTAGTGGGAAGGGGTATATATGCAGAATTAAGCATCTAGCCTCTTCTACAAGTAATTGCAAATATCACCTACTTAGTTGCAAATTGTCTATCTATATCTTCAACACAACACAGAACAAACAACAAAAAATCTAGAAGGTACTACAGGTTACCTGATTTGCTCCTGCCGTGACCATCACTGAAGACTTGTGCAAATTATTCTCTTGACGCAACTGCATGAAAATAAAGGGAATCATTTTCCAGCATAGTTTTACTGCTTTCTGGTTAAAATGAACATGGGATGTAGAATATAAATTTCAAAATCGCCTCAATAACATTGTTATTAACAATATGAAATTGGTGTATGAGATGGCAATGACTGCATCAACATTTCTATGCACCTAGACTAATATTTCAATGCAATGTGAGGGCAGTAAAAAGAGGAACCGTATGCAAAACAGAGCCATTGATGAAAGTAACAACTAACAAGGACAATTTTAGCCAACTAAAACAATTGGACCAATGCTTGATAGTCTCGATAGGAATAACCGGTCAAGAAAATGAACAGCGACTTGGGCCAGTCAATCAAGACTCAACACCTATCGAACAAGACAATGCCAATAGGAAGCTTGGTTCAGCTGCCAATCAAACCCAGACAAACAAAATTATGGCCCTATAATCTTTTCCAAATTCCAGAAAGAGGCCCAAGTATCAACCTAGTGCGCAACTGCACATGACAACACATTGCCATGAATATATATTGGTATGGTAAATATAATAGTGGAAACCGCATTCTACAGTGTCTTCAAGTTCTACACACTATTAGATAACAACGAAGAGAACCACAATTTTATGAGAAACTCTTTAGAAACTATACCTTTCTTGTCAATGCTTCTCTAAGTTCAGGAAGACCTTCATCAGCACCATAACAACTAACCGAAGGATCCTCCACAAGTTCTTTGACCTTATCCAATGCCTGTTTGGGTGGTTTCCAGTAGACTACTCCCTAAAATTATTTCAACGAGAAAGTTAGAATTAGAAAATTAGCACAATTAGCAGAACAGACTTTCCAGAAACAAATCAAACTCGGGCAAATGCAACCATGGACAAGCCAATATAATAAAAAATGCAAATCTAATCAAAGCTATGACAAAATTTTCTGAATGAATAAATCCACATGTGAATCTAAAACGATATACTGGTTTTAAAATGCAACTACCTTCTACGTTAACCCAGACTCAAGTGAGTGTTGGATGTAGGTATGTGTCCAATACAGGTATGCTCAATTTTTTGTGAGATTTTTCATATATTTGGAAGACTGTAACCATATACCACGTCCGAATATATGTCAGACACAGATGATTGACCAGGTTACTTTAAGTGAAACGAAGAATCTATATATAACATCCACTGCTTCACGTCCTTACAGGAAAACCCAAAGTGAAAAGCAAGAACTTTGGTCTTGGGTGGTCGGGAAACAAGATTTTGTATTATGACAGAAAAATACATATTTTCCAGACATGTAAAGTCTTCACGTACCAAAATTTTAAAAGGCTAAAATTATTAACAACACGGAGGAGATAAAGAAAGAACAAAGGAACCATTTTACTAAAACTTGGCAGCCAAACAAATCAACCCCAAGGATAATCAAACTGTTCTCATTTTCCAATGTCTTGTCCATTATTTTTTAACCACCCCTACCAGGGACCAATCTATTAGGGCTAGCCACTCCCAAAATTTTCAGTATAATGTCATTTTAAGCCTTTTTTAGTTTAAATATTAGTCAAAAAAGACCTTTGTCCATCCCAATTTTTAAATTTAAATACTCAGTAGAACTTTGTTCTTTTGATATAAAACAATTTAGCCCCTCAATGTTTGATCCTATTTCCACCTTTTTTTTCCCAAAAAAGAAGCAAACTCATTTTCGTTTCTCAATACCACTTCCATCCTCAAAACCAAGACAACAGAACATGTTAGATGCACTAACATTGATAGCAAGAGGATTTATCAGTGAAACGCAAAATACATTGGTAAAAGGGAAAAAAGGTAAACCTGAGCAAGTGACACAGCATTTTTAGCTCCTCGAATTAATTGCTGTATCTGCAACAAAACCAACGACCCTCAAAATCATCAAAAATACCATCAAAAACTCTTCCAAAACATTTCACGCAACACACGACGAGTATCCCATTAAAAGTAGACGGATTAACGCAGTTTCAGATTTATTGGGGGAAAGGGGAAAACCCCAGATTTGAGAATTGAATGAATACCTGAACCATAACTGGCATGTCAGTCTCCACAACCCTCCTGGCAAGCATTCCATAAGAACCCATCTTCTCAAAGCTCTTCTTTCCTCCCACTAAACAATCAAAACCCACAAAAATTGAAGACTTCAAATCTGGGAACAAAAAAAAAAAAACTAAAATTTGATTCTTTCTAAGATATTAGCAAAAGAAAAGGAGTTTTCAAAGAGGTTAGGCACAGGCTCAACAACCCCAGGGCAAGCAATTATCTAAGAAATCATTATATATTAATTGAGAGTGAAAGGAAGCCCCAACCAAGTCGCTTGTGTGTGAATCACTCTCGAGGAGGAGAAAGAAACAAAAAGCCAAAAAGGAGTAACGCTTTTCTCTCTTTTGTTTAGTTACTTCATCTTTTCTACTACTAATACAACTTTTGTACGGTTATCGACTTCCGCCTTTTGTCTCTTTCATTGTTTTTACAGTTTCCAATGTTAACCAAACAGAATAAAATCATTCTACTTCCCAGTTAAAAGAATAATGATCCTGTTAGTCAAAATCAATCTGGATTGATGAAGATAAAATCTTAAAATTACAAAAAAAAAAAAAAATTAAAAAGATGCCAACGCACACCCGACTTTCTTTGAAGCTTCCTCAAACACAAATCACTTCAATTTTTATATTTCCCAACTTCGTATTTTAATGACGTGAAACTGAATCACGGGTTTTTCCCTTGACCTGAATCAATTCCCATGTTCGTCTACATTTTATATTTCTTTCCAGAGTTTTATAGTTGGAATCTCCGAGATGTATGTCTAATTATTTATTATGATCTTTCTGCCAATTTGTTTAATCAATAGGATGAAATAGAATGCCACAGTGTAACAAATAATAAAAAATCTGTGATATAACGATTAGAAAATTTGGCATGGTGGAACTTGAACATATTTATCTACACTCGGAGTGATACATCTTTATAGTTTTGAAAGGTTTATTTACAAAATAATTATATTTGAAGAGTTTAATTTTCGGGTAAAGTATACTAATGGCCCTCTGACTAGATGGTACTTGTAAACACCCGTTTTTGTCCGGGTTTTTTTTTTCCGTTATTATTATTATTATTATTATTATTATCGTTATCTTATTATTTTATTATTATTTATTATTATTACAATTTTTGCAGGCCTAATCCCTAAGCCCAATTCAGATTACAAAAGGCCCAATCCCGGAGCCCAACAACCCGAAGCCCAACTCAGAATTGGCCCAATCCCGGAGCCCAGCAACCCGTTAGATTAGGGTTTCAAACCCTAAATCAGATTAGGGTTTTAAACCCTAAATCTGATTAGGGTTTCAAACCCTAAAACAATTTAGGGTTTCAAACCCTAAAACAGATTAGGGTTTCAAACCCTAATCCCCTACTCAGCCGCCACTTCTGTTTGGAGTTCCAGCCGCCGTGTGACTCCTCAGCTTCCCGGACGCCGCCACCATCACTGTTCCGGCCTGACCCCAACTGTTCCACTATTGTCATCTACAGCAAAGCCAATCAAGAAAATGCATCATATACAGTTCAAATCTCACAAAATCTAATTTCCAAATTTAAATACCAATAAATCCCTAAATATTCGGGATTTCTATCCTACCAAATCAGAAAAAAGCCAGGCTCTACCTAGATATCATCATCATCTCACCAGAAATCCGGGGAAGCAAAGATAAAAGAACAAAAAAAGAGAAGAAAAGATACGGAGAGAAAAATCGAAACAGAAAAAAAAGAGAGAAAAAAAGAAAAGTTTTACCTTCTCTAACCACCACCGTGAATCTCGCTGTGACCTTCCCCGATCCCAGCTAGCCCCATATCTGAAGGTAAAGCCTTTGTTTTTCTGGTTTTGGGGGGGTTGGTTTCGGTTGATATAAGTTGTGGGTTTGGGTTCTAGAGGTCGGGTTTCAAAGGAGAGGTCGTTCGTGGGGGGATGGTTGATCGGTTTGGTGGCCACTGATTAGCGGTGGCAGGAGGCTTGGTCGCCTCCCATGGCGGTGAGCCGAGGGAGAGTTCTCTCCCACGGGTTGGGTCTGCGGCTGAGGGGATGAGAGGGGAGAGGAAATGATTTTTAGGGTTTCATAATAACCCTTAAAGGGTATATCTCAGACGTCAAACGACGTCGTTCTGAGACAGGGGAGGGTCGGACGCTGGGTTAAAAGGGGATAATGACAGTATGGGTCCTCATAACTTCTTCCGTGTTTTGTTATTTTCTTAGGATAACTACATTTTAAATCCCTTTAGCTTTGTAATGGTTGTAATATGATCCTTAATGAAATTTCATCTTTTCTATTTTGAGCTCTTTATTTATTTCTTGTTCCGTTTTAATCCTATATGATTAGTATTATACTTTCTAAGTGTTTAGATTTTGGTTGCTCGTTTCATATAATATTCGTTTTAGTCCTTATTTGCATGTGTTGTGTGATTTTAGCTGATGTTCGAATTTAGCCCTCAGATTTATGCATCTTCTGTTTTAGTCACTGTTTTGGTATTTGGTTTAAATATTTTGTTGATCCCTCATGTTTTTGTGTAATTTCAGTTTAGTTCTTTAACTTATGTTCCTTCGATTTTAACTCTTTAAATTTCTGTATTTGTATTTTGGTCCTTAAATTTCATTTGACATTATTCTAGCCCTTCAAGCTTGGTTAAACGTCATTTTGGTCCTTGAAATTATCATATGTGCTTATTTGGTTTGTATTTTGGTTTGTAATGTTAACTTAGTTTTATTTTAGTTATTTATGTATGAATGTATTTTACATATTTTTTGGTTATTTGTATTATGTAAATAATGTTGTTTGTTTCATTTAATATAAACATTCTATGTCGCATATATTATTTATATTTATTCCCATTATATTTCTCTATTGTATATTATTCGAATAATTTCAAGAACACATATTTATAGAACGGGCGTGGAAAGTATCACTTGATCGAAGTGGTACAATCCGATACGACGTTCAAGCAGAAAAAAAAATGCAAATTCTTCCCTTTTACAGCTTATAGAAATTATTTTATTGTTATTTTTTTTTTGTTATTTTTTGATTAATTATTTGATGTTCATATTGTTTAATATTTAAATTTTAATCTTTATTATTATTTCTTCATTGAATCTTAATATGAGTGATGTATGCTTTGGAAAAGTATAGTATGATGCATTATGTCAATTTTCGTCATTTTTAATTTAAAGAGAAAATATTCTTTACAAGTAAGAAATAGACGAGGTAGCTTTCCCTGCGGAGGATTGCAAATCTCGGGATTTCTTATCGAGAAAAGGATTTTTTTTTATTTATTTTAACTAATATTCAATAAATAGATCATAATTTATTTATTATTCTATTTTTCATAATTTTTATTGTATTAATGGTTGTTATGTTAATATTAACGATACATAAATTAAGCATATTTTATTTTCTACTCATGACAATATTATTTAGTGGTAATTCAAAGATAGGATATACTTTATAGATAAGAAATAGATGAGATAGCTTTCCCGTTGGAGGATTGCAAATCTTGAGATTCTTACCAAGTGAAGTATTTCTATTATTTTAACAAATATTCAATAAATAGATCATATTTTAACTTTATATTCGATTTGTAATTTCCACCATTTTACGACAACATGTAAGCGACACAGTACCAGTTTTTGGGCGTTGTGGGGTGCTAATCCTTCCCCACGCGTAACCGACTCCCGAACCCATCAAATCGAACATTTGGTAAACGCAGACCATTTTTGTCTAAAAAATGATTTTTTCTTAAAATTGTTTTAAAAGATGTTTTTAGGTATTCGACCTACCTAACCCAAAGGTCGATGGCGACTCCATTTTTAATTTAATTCAAATCAATTCAAAATCACTCATTTTTTTCAATTTAAAGTCATAATTGTTTTTAAAAATAATATTTAATTGTTTTACAAAAAAAATGGTTATGACAGCTTGGCGACTCCGCTGGGGACTGACACGAGAGTCAGGCTGTCGGTTGCTTATATATGGTCGTTATGGTGGAAATTATAAGTTCGAATCTTTAGTAAAACTATGATCTATTTATTGAATTTTTATGTATTATTTTATCTCTTTATTTTTATATACTAACATTTTAATTGTTTTCATTTTTTTCAGATATTTCTTAGATCTCGTTGGGTGTTATTTTTTATTTTTTATTTTATTTTCCCTGTTTTTTGAGTCAAAGGTTTGTTTGTTTCTCCTCACACACATCGTTTTCATTAGCATAACATGAGCTCTAGACATGAGTTTCGATCCAAATTAGTTAGGGTGATTGCTTTACTCTCGTAAGAATTTATTCTTCGTATGAGTTTTAGCAAATAACCCATGGGATACATACCTTATACCTTCGTAGGAATTTATTCCTCGTATGGGTATAAGGCAGTGAATCCCCTCGAATTGAACTCGGTCCGTTTGAAACCTGTAATGGGTGAGGATTGAGGGTTTGGTAGCCCAAGGGGGCACTGACATCAAGGACGATTCGAGTACCTTTTTTTCCTGTTAGAGCTGAAACCATGCATATAGTGAACCATAGAATGGTCACACTAGGTAGAGTCATACTGAACCTCTGTCCGTCAATAGGTACCCAAAATAGGCGTACACAATGGAGAAACCCTCTAACCTTTTTATTTTATTTTATTTATTTATCTTTGAGTGTGTAGAATAGATTTATTCTTTTAAAGCATGTGAAATAGAATTTAGGTGCAGTTAGAATTTAATTTAGGAGGGTAGAGAGCATGTTTGGGTAGGACCCTTTTTGAGGAATATTATTCAGGTAGATAATGCATAAATAGAATAGATTTATTTCCTGTTTTACTTATATTTTTATGTTAAATTTATGCAATTGTTTTGACTAACTGTTTTGTTTGTTTTGTTTATTTTTTTCATACTGCATAGACATATCATTAGAAAAGGCGATTGATCTGTGAGTAGCGATAAAGTGGAAAGACTTTCACGATGGAAAGGAGTTTCCTAAACAGAGAAGTGAATCCAGCAGATGTAAGGAACTGGTCCGAGGCCAAGCAGAAAGAGCAGGGAGATAGTCTATCAGGGAACTACGTGTCGGATCTGTCTGATTATACACCAGCTTCTTTAAAACAGAATGAGCTTCAGGGATTGAAAACCATTTGGGAAAGTTGGAATCTTATTGAGAGGCAAGCTTTTCAGCAGACTTATGGGGATATATTTCATCTGATATACGTGAAGGTAGACCCGGTTCTCATACGAAGCATAATACAGTTTTGGAATCCGGCCTATAGTTGTTTCACATTTAACCGAGAGGACATGACTCCAACCCTCGAGGAATACCAATTTCTGTTGAATTTGACAACCGTTAAAGTGGACAAAGTTTACTCCCGGTCGATAAAAGGGCCTTCCTTTAAGTCAAAGCTTGCAAAGATCTCGGGCACAAGCGACAAATGGGTGAATGATCGTTTGCAACGCAAGGGAGAAAGTGAGGGAGTGCCATGGTCTCACTTACAAAAGATAGCTGAAGCACATGTAGATGAAAACGTGCGTAGAGATGTATTTGCTTTGGGTATATATGGTTTGGTAATCTTTCCAAAATGTTTGGGATTGATCGAGCTAGCAGTAGTCGATTTGGTTGAGAAGTTAGGAAGAGAGGTGAATCCAGTCCATGCAATTCTTGCTGAAACTTTTCGATCTCTGAATATAGAAGGTTGGGGGGAGGTCGTTTTATGGGCTGTGCTCAATTGCTTACTGTGTGGATCAGAAGCCATTTCTGGAAGGAAGAAAAAGTCAACTATAACCGTTTTTTGAAAGATTATTCTCCTATTGCTGAGTACCTTACGAAGGAGTGGCCTGAAGTATCTCAGAAAGATCAATGGATTGATTTCTTCCGGAATCTACAAAGTCAAACATAGCATGGCGAACACCGTGGCTGATGCATACACAAATCTTGTTCAAGTGCGGAGATTTGGACTGGATCATATTACTGGGATTGTGGGGAGGAGTGGGATACGCTCCTTTGTTGATATTGAGACAGTACGGTGCCCGACAGTTTGTTCCCGTGACTCATGGGTTGACTGGTGCTGAATTTGATTTTAAAGAAGGCAATTATAGAAAGAAAATCAAAGATGTGGCTGATTCTTGGAGGATGACTTTTAGGACTAAAGTGGTTGGAGCGGATGTTATCTTGACGCCTGATTATGAAGCCTGGAGAATCAGGAGGGTAAATGATAAGATACCTTTAACATCTGGAGAGGGATCAAGGTCGATAGAAGAACAAATCAGAAATATCCCTTCGAATTTGGAAATCCAAAGAATTGAGTTTGAAATGGAAAAGGCTAAAGATTCCAAGAAAATAGAAGAGATGGAGAGAGAAAACTTCATGTTGACTATCGAGGCTGAATTTCATGCCAGACAGTTTATAATGATGAGAGAACGGAAAGAGGAGGTGGAAGCCGATTTAGAAGACTTAAAAAAAGATTATCAAAGGTGCAGCAAGTGAGAAAGAAACTTGGATCCAGAGAATTAGCGGCTGCAAGACGGCGAATCAAAAGTCTGGAAATTGAGAACAAGTGTCAGATCAAGAAGATAGAAGCTGGAAAAGCAAAAGTATGCGAGCTAGAGGCCGATAAAAAGTAATTGATCAAGCAGTATAAAGCTGAGGCTCGTAGAGCTCAAAAACTCCAAGAAGAAAAAGAAGTCAGCTTGAAAGAATTAGAAGAAGAAAAGAATCAAGTCCAAGGGTTAAAAACTGAGATGAACAGTATAATTGAGGACTTTGAGGACAAAGATCGAAGAATTTAGAGCTCGAAGAAGAAAGAAAGCAAAAGAAAGAAGAGATGTGGTCTGAGAGACAGGGATGGAATCGATTCCTCGATAGAAAGCAGGCAGAGATTGGATCGTGGATGCAGAGATTCTCGACAAAAAGTCAGCAAGTAGATGAGCTCACAGGAGAAATGGGAGAATTACAGATGAGATTCGAACATGAGATGAACCAATCTCGAGCTATGAATGATGAGCTCAAAAGTCATGTATCGAGCCTCGAGCAATCCCTTCTGCAAGTGCAAGTTCCTCCCGCTTCAGTGGACCTAAGAGTTGCTCTCGAAGAAAACAAATCCTTCCAGAAGGAAATCAGGGAATTGAAAGGTGAACTCCAGAAATGCCGAATTCATATTACCAGTCTAGAAAAAGAAATCAAACGCATCAATAAGGGATGGGAAAATACATACGAGCATTATCGATCCTTAGTAGAAGAGCGCGAGCGCATGATGGGGGAAGCTATTGCTCAAATGGGTGAAGTGGCTCGGTACATGAACGAATTAGCCAATAGAGCGGAGATCATCCAACTGCGCACAAATCCGGTTTCTGAATATACAAGGGAGATCATCGCCATTATGAACGAAATTGTAGAGCTGAGTCTGAGGGCTAGGCCTTATATGTAATAGAACTCCTTTGTAATGAGTGAAACTTTTTATCCAATGAAAGTATTTCCGAATGGTTACTGCTTGGGTCAACGCCTTTTATTTGCATTTCATACTTGCATCATTCATTATGCATAAGAATGTTCATCATTTATAATGCATCACCAATAAAATGTATCATTTATAGCACATTACCAATAATTCGATGCATTTTTAAAAGAACAATAAAATTAATTTCCGAAGGGTTATGTGACAGACGATTCTGGCAAGTAAGAACTCCAATCCTTATCACACGCGAAGTAGAGCCATGGAGGCCAAGCTTGATCAGTTAAAGAAAGAAATGCAAGAAGATTTACTAAGAATACAACAAGAATGGCAGGCAAAGATGGATCAGTCACAAAAGTCAATTATAGATCAAATACTGCAAAGCCAGGCTAATATGATGAATGAGATGATGACCAAGATGTCTGGGTTACGTACTGAAACAGTTAAAGAACCAAGCGCTGCCCCTGTTGAAGTTTCTAGGCAGGAGTCTACCCCGAGACTAGTTATCTCACCTGAAAAGTTAGGGGAACATCCTGCAGGGTCTTCAGCTGTAAAGGTTCAAATGGCCACGACTAACCCTCAAAACAGTCCTTATGAGTATATTGATGTAGATCCTGAGGAAATGGAGAAACCTAAAACGGAAGTACCGGAGCATTTAAAGGACTGGTGCAAAGGGTTTTTTAAAGAAATGGGAAAGCAGGGTTCTCAAGACGGAATGAATGCAGAGGAATTGAGTCTTGTGCCAGACCTAGTATTACCACCAAAGTTCAAAATACCGGAATTTGAAAAGTATGATGGAAAAACTTGTCCTGTTGCTCACTTGACCATGTTTTGTCGAAGAATGACAGGATTCGTGAAGGATGATGGGCTATTAATTCACTGTTTCCAGGCCAGCTTGACGGGGTCAGCTGTCAGATGGTATAACAAATTAACCCGAGCTAAAATAGGGTCTTGGAAGGATTTGGCCAATGCGTTTAAAGAACAGTATCAACATGTTACCGATATGATGCCTGATCGTGTTACTCTCCAAAATATGGAGATGAAGCATAATGAGACCTTCCGACAATACGCTCAGCGCTGGAGGGATATTGCTGCTCAAGTGCACCCACCACTTATTGAGAGGGAGTTTATAACCATGTTTATAGATACGTTAAAATCTCCTTATATTGATCATATGTTAGGAGTGGCAACTAAGAGCTTCTCTGATATCGTGATGTGTGGAGAGATGATTGAGAGAGCATTAAAGAAGGGGCAGATTGTCGGTAGCCAAACTCCTGCAAAGAAACCCTATGTGAAAAGGAAAGAAGGAGATGTGAATAATGTAAATTTCTCTGTGAGTAAACCGAAGATGGGAAATTCTTCTTCATCCCAAGGAGAGACTAAGCGCGAGCATAACAATGAAAGGATGACGTTCACTCCCATACCAATGACTTACAGTGAACTCTTCCATGGATTAGTCCAAGCTCACGTAGTGTCACCAAAATTCATTGATCCAATTAAACCACCTTATCCAAAATGGTTCAACGAAAATGAGACATGCGAATATCATGCAAATCTCAGAGGACATAATATTGAAAAGTGTCTCGCTTTTAAAGGAGTGGTTGAAGATCTGATTAAGAGAAAAGTGGTGTCCTTTAATGATTCTGAAGCACCATGTGTTGCTGCAAACCCACTTCCAAATCATCAGAATCAGGGAGTAAACGCTATTGAGAAAAATCAGAGAGTTAAAAGAAATTGAAGAAATAAGAACACCACTGAAGTGGGTATATGCTCAAATAAAGGAGAGAGGGTTGTTGAGCCCTAGAAATGAATGCTCAATGAAAAAAATAGAGAACTTTTGTGAATACCATGGTGAAAATGGTCATCAGATTCAGGACTGTCAGAATTCAGGCATGGTCCAAGAATTAATGAACAAGCAGGAGTTGCAGTTCTATGAAGAAAGAATGAGTGAGAATGAAAGATATATCTGCGCTTCTGAAGAAAATTCAAGGGAAGCTGAAAAGAATTTAAAAAAGCCTGTCCTGGTCATATCGAAGCCAAATTACGAGGCCAGCAGTGGAAGTATAACATCTAGGGTGGTGATCAAAACCCCTACGTCTTTTGCCTACAAGAGTAACAAGAGTGTTCCCTGGGACTATACATGCCAAATTAATACTCCTGAGAGTAAGGAGGAAGAGGTTGCTGAAGTTGGATTTTTCACCAGGAGTGGAAGATGCTATGCTCCTGGAAAGGCTGATAAGCAGAGATGTGGTTATTAAAGATCCTGAGGATAAATTGAATGAGCCTGTTAGGATTGAGGAGGCTCAGGAATTTTTAAAGTTTCTGAAACACAGCGAGTATAACATTGTGGAACAACTTCATAAGACCCCAGCACGGATTTCAATGTTATCTCTACTGTTGCATTCGGAAGTACATCGAAATACTCTGATCAAAGTGCTGAATGAAACTTTTGTAGGGAAGGATATACCAGTGGAACGTGTGGATAGGATGGTAAACCATATTAATGCAGATAATTTCATTTATTTTTATGATGATGAAATACCAGAAGAAGGAAAAGGCAGGGGCAAGGCTTTACACATTACGGCTCATTGCAAAGGAGTTATCGTCTCTGGGGTGTTAATTGACAACGGATCGGCCTTGAATGTCATGCCATTCGACACTCTAAATAGACTTCCTGTGGATGTATCACAAATGAGGGTTTGTAGCAATGCTGTAAGGGCATTTGATGGGACAGAACGCAAGATAATGGGGAAGATGATTATCCCTCTCAGAATTGGCCCTACAACATTTGAAGTAGATTTTGTTGTCATGGATATCCATCCGAGTTATAGTTGCTTGCTGGGGAGACCCTGGATTCACATGGCTGGGGCAGTTCCTTCCTCCCTTCACCAAAAGCTCCGATTCATTGTTGATGGGACTCTGGTGACCATCAAGGCGGAAGAAGACATCATTGCCTCTATCACTACAGATGCACCATATGTAGGGGTAGATGAAAATGCACTAGAGTCCTCTTTCCAGTCCTTGGAATTTGTTAATGCTACTTTTATCTCTGAAGGCAAAAGAATTCCCAGTCCTCATCTTTCAAAAATACAAAGATGCAATTAAAGGAGACATTAGCTAGAGGAGCAAAGGTAGGGAAAGGCTTGGGAAAGAAACTGCAAGGCATCACTGAAGGGCCGGCTCCAGTTCCTAAAAGAAATTATTTTGGTCTCGGATACAACCAACGTACCATGATAAAGTCAAAGATGCACAAAAGCTTAAAGAAAGGAGGAAGGCAAGAGTAAAGAGAGAAGACCTTGTTTGGGGACCCATGGTCATTCCGCCTCTCTCCAAATCTTTTGTGTCTGGAGGATTTGTGATTGACACGCTGAAACAGTCATGGGATAGTGAAGATATAAAATTTGTTGAAGATTTATTGGGAAGCCTGAGCATCAACGTTATCACAGATGATTCTACTGGAGATGCTCATTGGCATCAATCCGTCCGTGTCCTCCTGGCTATGTTTTGAACAATTACACTGTTGAAGAACTCCCTGTGTTCTATAAGCACTTTTCAAAGTAATGCATAATAACAAATCTGTCTCCTTTTGACCCAAATATAATAGGGCTTTTGTAAAAGGACAAATTGTTATTTGTCATTGCTTTAATGAAACAGTGTTTTTCTTTCATTCTAATCTTAGCAAGTATTTTATTCATCTCTTGAGTATTCTTTATTCTTTATTATTCTCTTAATAAATATTAGGTAAAATTTTTGTCCACAGCCAAATATACTCCTTTTGATTCGCAGGTCTTCAGATATCAACTGTTCGAGTAATGATACTTTTGAACCACAAATTGATTTTGAAAATGACATGTGTCTCGAAGAATCTGAGGGTTATAAAGATGAAGAGGAATGTGAGCTAACTCTGAGCTTGTTAGAATGATGGAGCAAGAAGATAGACAAATATTGCCCCACAAAGAGACAACTGAAACAATAAATTTGGGAACAGAAGGGATATAAAGGAGGTTAAAATTGGCACTTCACTCTCACCAAAAATAAGAGATGGTCTTATAAGCCTTCTTCGGGAATATAGGGATGTGTTTGCTTGGTCTTATCAAGATATGCCGGGGTTGGAAACTGACATTGTGATGCACAAGCTACCAATAAAACCGGAATGCAAGCCTGTTCAGCAAAAACTTCGAAGAATGAGACCAGATATGCTATTAAAAATCAAGGAAGAAGTGAAGAAACAATTCGATGCTGGATTTTACAAGTGGCCAAGTACCCTGAATGGGTAGCAAACATAGTGCCAGTTCCAAAGAAAGATGGCAAAGTTCGGATGTGTGTTGACTACCGAGATCTCAATCGAGCGAGCCCCAAAGATAATTTTCCACTCCCACATATCGATACTTTGGTTGACAATACGGCTGGTCATGCTCTTTTCTTTCATGGATGGTTTCTCAGGTTTACAATCAAATTAAGATGGACCCAGAAGACATGGAAAAGACAACTTTTGTGACAATGTGGGGTACGTTTTGCTACAAGGTGATGCCCTTTGGACTTAAGAACGCCGGGGCAACATATCAAAGAGCCATGGTTACGTTGTTCCACGATATGATGCACAGGGATATAGAAGTGTACGTGGATGATATGATTGCCAAATCACAAACTGGAGAAGAACATGTAAAGTCTTAAGGAAACTATTTTTAAGATTAAGAAAATACCAGCTCAAGCTTAACCCAACCAAGTGCACATTTGGAGCTACTTCAGGGAAGTTATTGGGATTTGTAGTCAGTGAGAATGGGATAGAAATAGATCCTGATAAAGTCAAAGCAATTCTGGAATTACCTCCCCCTAGAACGCAAAAGGAAGTACGAGGTTTTCTGGGAAGGTTAAATTATATTGCCAGATTCATCTCTCAGTTGACCGAGAAATGTGATCCAATATTCCGATTACTGAGAAAGCAAAACCCAGGAGAATGGGATGATAGTTGCCAAGAATGCTTCGATAGAATTAAGAGTTACTTAATTACTGCTCCTGTCTTGATGCCACCAATCCCAAACAAACCTTTGATTTTATATTTGACTGTCTTTGAGAAGTCAATGGGATGTGTGTTGGCCCAACATGACGAAACTGGAAGAAGAGAGCGAGCTATTTACTATCTCAGTAAGAAATTACTGACTGTGAGACTCGATATTCCTCTATCGAAAAGCTATGTTGTGCTTTAGTATGGACTACTAAGAGGCTGAGACAATATTTGTTGTATCATACTACCTGGTTGATATCAAGACTGGATCCGTTAAAGTACCTGATGGAATCAACGGCTCTAACTGGAAGGATGCGAGATGGCAAATGTTGTTGTCCGAATTTGATATAGTCTACATGAACCAGAAATCAGTTAAAGGAAGTGCTATTGCAGATTTCCTGGCAAGCAGAGCATTAGAAGACTATGAGCCAGTAAAATTTGATTTTCCGAACGAGGACTTGATGAGTATATTTGTTACTGAAGAGGATACTCCGAAAAATGAACATGGAAAATGAACTTCGATGGCGCTTCTAATGCTGTGGGACATGGAATTGGGGCAATACTAGTTTCACCTGAGGGAGATCATTATCCTTGTACTAGTAGGCTCGCCTTTGAATGCACTAACAATATGGCAGAGTATGAAGCATGTATCTTGGGTATTCAAGCTGCAATTGAGCGCAAAGTTAAAAGCCTAGAAGTATTCGACGATTCTGCTCTGGTTATTTATCAGCTTCGCGGGAATGGATGACTCGAGACTCCAAGTTGATAGAATACAAGAACTTAGTGATGGAGTTGATCAAAGAGTTTGAAGAATTTCTTTTGCATATCTTCCTCGTGAAGAAAATCAAATGGCAGATGCCTTGGCTACGTTGGCAGCTATGTTTAAGGCCGATGATCAATCTCGAATGATGCCTATTCGGATGAGTATAAGAGAAATGCCAGCTCATTGTTGCAACATAGAGGAAGAAGAGGATGATAATCTCCATGGTATTATGATATTCTCCAGTATGTGAAGTATCGGGCATACCCGCGGAGGCAACTGAGAATGATAAACGGACCTTAAGAAGATTAGCAATGTGGTATGTCCTTGATGGAGATATATTGTATAAAAAGGGCAAGGATCAGGTGCTTTTGAGATGTGTGGATAGAATCGAGGCCAAGAAAATACTTGAGGAAGTCCATGAAGGAGTTTGTGGAACACATGCTAATGGATTCACAATGGTTAGAAAAATCATGAGGTTTGGGTATTATTGGTCCACTATGGAAGGAGATTGTATCAGATTTGCTCGAAGATGTCATAAATGCCAGATTCATGATAACCAAATACATGTTCCTCCTTCACCACTCCATGTATGAACGCACCTTGGCCGTTTTCAATGTGGGGCATCGATGTCATTGGGGCAATTTCACCGAAGGCCTCAAATGGACATCGTTTTATCTTAGTGGCTATAGACTACTTCACCAAATGGGTTGAAGCTGCCTCTTATGCTAATGTCACAAAAGGAGCAGTGTGCAGATTTCTAAAAAGAGAAATCATTTGTAGATATGGAACACCTGAAGGATCATCACAGATAATGCATTGAATTTGAACAATGATTTAATGAAGGAAGTTTGCACAAAGTTAAAGATCAAACATCACAATTCGGCTCCTTATCGCCCAAAATGAATGGGGCAGTAGAGGCAGCGAATAAAAACATCAAGAAGATCATCACAAAAGCAACTGAAACATATAGAGACTGGCATGAGAAATTACCTTTTGCATTGCTTGCTTATCGCACGTCCGTTCGTACATCTACTGGGGCAACACCATTCTCTTTGGTATATGGGATGAAGCAGTTTTACCTATTGAGGTGGAATACCTTCTTTGAGAGTATTGATGGAGTTGAAACTAGACGAGGCTGATTGGGTACAAGTAGGTTTGATCAATTAAATTTGATTGAGGAGAAAGGCTGAGAGCTATCTGCCATGGCCAAATGTACCAGAGAAGGATGATACGAGCATATGACAAGAAAGTCAGACCTCGAGAATTTCGTGAAGGCGATTTGGTACTAAAAAAGATCTTACCTATGCAAAAAGACTTTCGAGGGAAGTGGATGCCGAACTGGGAAGGTCCCTATGTTGTAAAAAAGGCATTCTCAGGAGGAGCTTTGGTGTTAACAGAAATGGATGGAGAAGATTTGCCTAATCCGTGAATTCAGATTCGGTCAAGCGATATTACACTTAAAAAAAAAAAAAAAAAAAAAAAGAGAAGGAAATGAAAAATGAAAAAGAAGAAAAAAAAGGAGGTTCAAGATGAAAACCCAAAATGGGCATCTTGAAACCAAAGGAGGATTCGAGTTGAAAATCCGTAATGGACGGCTCGAATATCAGAATTTGAAATGGTGGATTCCCTCGAAGCCTAACAGTTTAGGAAAGACTCTCATACTCACACATCTTTTGTACGATCTGAATCTTCGAAACACATGTCAACTTTCAAGAAAGATTTGAGTGAAGAAGTAAAAGGATTCAGCATTTGATATTCACTATATTTGTCCATTATTTTTTCCTTTGTATATACTTGTTTTCTTGTCCCAAAAGATTGTACTTTCTCATTACCTATCTTCAGTGAAATTTTTGAATTTGATTCAATATCCTCGCATATATTCACCAAATTACTAATCAATAACATCGGTTATTATGCCTTACTCGGAAAAGTGTCAGAGTATGGGGATTTTGAAACAGGTGTTCGCCAGAGAACACATACAAAGGCACGCTCCCATCAATCATTAAACAAATCATTGAGAAAAAAAGAGGGTTTAAATTAAAGAAATCAGTTTCAACATAATCATACTTTTCCCAAGCAAAGAAGTCCCAATTTAAAGGCATGCAACAAGGAAAGGCCATTCTGAATGAATTTTCTCTGAAAAATCAATCAATGACCAAAGAATCAAAGAGGTAAGATAAACTCTCTCGGGGTAGATCAGAAGGACCAAGTCAAAGAATATTTAATGAAGGTCAAGGAAGTAACCAGGCATGGACAAACGCATAAATATCGCATATTCGGTCAAGGATATGAGAGATTCCCAATGCCAGGATCGAACTGAGCATAACTCTTTAAACATGCATTTAGATCATCCTTAGGCATATGGCTAACATGAAATCATGGCATATGACCATTTTTACAGGATCTTCAAGACTTATTGAAGCAATGAATCATTCAACATCAACTGACCAGACTTCCTCATCACGTAGGAGTCGTGTCAACATTAGGATAACCAGCCGTCCTTATCACGTAGGAACCGAGTTATCACCCTTCCTTTAGATGGCCAGATCTCTTCATCACGTAAGAGCCGTCAACCTGATAACCAGCCGTCCTCATCACGTAGGAACCGAGTTATCACCCTTCCTTTAGATGGCCAGATCTCTCATCACGTAAGCCGTGTCAACCTATAACCAGTCGTCCTCATTACGTAGGAACCGAGTTATCATCCCTAAAGATGACCAGATCTCCTCATCACGTAGGAGCCATGTCACCCTTAGACGACCAGACCTCTTCATTGCGTATGAGCAGTGTCGTCCCCATCAACAAACTATCCATTTTTTTAAAACCAAAAAGAGGAGAACCAGACAAAAAACGTGTTTTCTTGTCGTCTTTGCCCTATTCTTGTTAACACAAGAATGTGCAAAGAGGGCAGCTGTAAACACCCGTTTTTGTCCGGGTTTTTTTTTTTTCCGTTATTATTATTATTATTATCGTTATCTTATTATTTTATTATATTTATTACAATTTTTGCAGGCCTAATCCCTAAGCCCATTCAGATTACAAAAGGCCCATCCCGGAGCCCAACAACCCGAAGCCCACTCAGAATTGGCCCAATCCCGGAGCCCAGCAACCCGTTAGATTAGGGTTTCAAAACCCTAAATCAGATTAGGGTTTTAACCCTAAATCTGATTAGGGTTTCAAACCCTAAAACATTTAGGGTTTCAAACCCTAAAACAGATTAGGGTTTCAAACCCTAATCCCTACTCAGCCGCCACTTCTGTTTGGAGTTCCAGCCGCCGTGTGACTCCTCAGCTTCCCGGACGCCGCCACCATCACTGTTCCGGCCTGACCCCAACTGTTCCACTATTGTCATCTACAGCAAAGCCAATCAAGAAATGCATCATATACAGTTCAAATCTCACAAAATCTAATTTCCAAATTTAAATACCAATAAATCCCTAAATATTCGGGATTTCTATCCTACCAAATCAGAAAAAAGCCAGGCTCTACCTAGATATCATCATCATCTCACCAGAAATCCGGGGAAGCAAAGATAAAAGAACAAAAAAGAGAAGAAAAGATACGGAAGAAAAATCGCAAAAAAAAAAAAGAGAGAAAAAAAAAAAGTTTTACCTTCTCTAACCACCACCGTGAATCTCGCTGTGACCTTCCCCATCCCAGCTAGCCCCATATCTGAAGGTAAAGCCTTTGTTTTTCTGGTTTTGGGGGGTTGGTTTCGGTTGATATAAGTTGTGGGTTTGGGTTCTAGAGGTCGGTTTCAAAGGAGAGTCGTTCGTGGGGGGATGGTTTGATCGGTTTGGTGGCCACTGATTAGCGGTGGCAGGAGGCTTGGTCGCCTCCCATGGCGGTGAGCCGAGGGAGAGTTCTCTCCCACGGGTTGGGTCTGCGGCTGAGGGGATGAGAGGGAGAGGAAATGATTTTTAGGGTTTCATAATAACCCTTAAAGGGTATATCTCAGACGTCAAACGACGTCGTTCTGAGACAGGGGAGGGTCGGACGCTGGGTTAAAGGGGATAATGACAGTATGGGTCCTCATAACTTCTTCCGTGTTTTGTTATTTTCTTAGGATAACTACATTTTAAATCCCTTTAGCTTTGTATGGTTGTAATATGATCCTTAATGAAATTTCATCTTTTCTATTTTGAGCTCTTTATTTATTTCTTGTTCCGTTTTAATCCTATATGATTAGTATTATACTTTCTAAGTGTTTAGA
The DNA here is from genome assembly GCF_006381635.1 of Hibiscus syriacus. NCBI lineage: Eukaryota > Viridiplantae > Streptophyta > Magnoliopsida > Malvales > Malvaceae > Hibiscus > Hibiscus syriacus. Next base: position 70,375 of record NW_024062390.1, read on the forward strand.
TTTTTGGTTGCTCGTTTCATATAATATTCGTTTTAGTCCTTATTTGCATGTGTGTGTGATTTTAGCTGATGTTCGAATTGGCCCTCAGATTTATGCATCTTCTGTTTTAGTCACTGTTTTGGTATTTGGTTTAAATATTTTGTTGATCCCTCATGTTTTTGTGTAATTTCAGTTTAGTTCTTTAACTTATGTTCCTTCGATTTTAACTCTTTAAATTTCTGTATTTGTATTTTGGTCCTTAAATTTCATTTTGACATTATTCTAGCCCTTCAAGCTTGGTTAAACGTCATTTTGGTCTTGAAATTATCATGTGCTTATTTGGTTTGTATTTTGGTTTGTAATGTTAACTTAGTTTTATTTTAGTTATTTATGTATGAATGTATTTTACATATTTTTTGGTTATTTGTATTATGTAAATAATGTTGTTTGTTTCATTTAATAAATTCTATGTCGCATATATTATTTATCTTTATTCCCATTATATTTCTCTATTGTATATTATTCGAATAATTTCAGAACACATATTTATAGAACGGGCGTGGAAAGTATCACTTGATCGAAGTGTACAATCCGATACGACGTTCAAGCAGAATAAAAAATGCAAATTCTTCCCTTTTACAAGCTTATAGAAATTATTTTATTGTTTTTTTTTTTTTTGTTATTTTTTGATTAATTTATTTGATGTTCATATTGTTTAATATTTAAATTTTAATCTTTATTATTATTCTTCATTGAATCTTAATATGAGTGATGTGCTTTGGAAAAGTATAGTATGATGCATTATGTCAATTTTCGTCATTTTTTAATTTAAAGAGAAAATATTCTTTACAAGTAAGAATAGACGAGGTAGCTTTCCCTGCGGAGGATTGCAAATCTCGGATTCTTATCGAGAAAAGGATTTTTTTTATTTATTTTAACTAATATTCAATAAATAGATCATAATTTATTATTCTATTTTTCATAATTTTTATTGGATTAATGGGTATGTTAATATTAACGATACATAAATTAAGCATTTTATTTTCTACTCATGACAATATTATTTAGTGGTAATTCAAAGATAGGATATACTTTATAGATAAGAAATAGATGAGATAGCTTTCCCGTTGGAGGATTGCAAATCTTGAGATTTCTTACCAAGTGAAGTAGTTCTATTATTTTAACAAATATTCAATAATAGATCATTTTAACTTTATATTCGATTTGTAATTTCCACCATTTACGACACATGTAAGCGACACAGTACCAGTTTTT